>NC_077222.1:20661176-20961176 GCF_024763615.1 Phlebotomus papatasi
GAATGGGAAGATATTTTAATTAATTACAATAGGATGTGATTCAAATCAAACGGCTGAATTTGAAATCATTACAAACTTTATTCGGAAGTTAGTACACACATTAAAAAAGTATTTAATGTTAATCAACTAGAACAACTATTTAGATAATTAAATTTTTAAATTTTCTTTGTTCAAATCATTCTTATTTTAATTATTTGTTTTTTTATTTTTAATTCACATTTGTACCCCCTAAGCAAGGTTTTAGGTCTTGTGACATGTTTTGACTACCAACTGAATACGAATACAACTAATATATTTCAATAATATTTAACATTTCCGCTATCTCATAAAATTGTACACAAGGCAAGATCATAAAAATAAATTTAAATTAAAAAATAAAAGTTTTTAGTATAAATACAAAGTAATTTTCAAGCGACAAATTATTCCTAATTGGTTTATTTTAAAATATTTTTTGTTAAAATAAATAATGTAGGATTTTATCTTAAAAAAGTTGTATGTGTACTATAACGGATATTAGTACAATAAACTTTTTTGTGATATAAATTTGTGAAATATACAAAAAAAATATATGGAAAATTGAAAATTTCTATATTCACTTTGAACGAAATCACATAATCAACATCCGTCTTTTAATTTGTATTTTCTGCAACTGCAAATTGCAATTGTTGATAATTTAATAATTTTATATTTCCGGTTGGGTGTAACAATTATTTTTTTTTTACAAATAAACCGGGGTGGAACAAATCAGTAAAATTAATTTTTGAAACTATTTTTCTATATTAGAAAAAAAAACTAAATAGTTTAAATAGCTATAGCTTACTCTTTAAAGCCCATGTTTCCCGGTTTGAAATTCCATATAAAATGCTCCAGATATCTCTGTGACAATCGGTGTTGGAATTTTCACTGAAAGTCTCGTTGAAAATGCCCAGAAGAAGTGGAAATTCTTGTGGGAGAATAAAATTTGAGATTGGAGAAGTTTTGGATGCATTTAACGGTGAAATTAGCACTACAAGCCACAATAAACACCAAGCTTTCATCGTGCGCGAATTTGTGGAAAACTTTTAGAAAGCATCGATTCAAGGAAGTAGAATAATCACATATTCGCGGGAGATGAGAATTTGAACTGAAACTCGTGCCTGGTATACTAATGAAATTAACTATCTAAGTACAGAGAGACAGTTGGGTTCTGGGTGGGGAATTAATAAATTCTGAGAGATCCAAGAGGCAAGGTCAGCGCAACTGCACTTGAATTGTACGGGAAAAATAACTCACGGGTCACAACTCAACGCGCGTCTTGTCTGATATTCAATCAGATTAATCTATTAGTAGTGGAAGATGTATCTTGCATACTTTTAGATTAATTTAACATTCTTTCACGAAAGCTTCTGAATAGTTTTCTCATACAATCCAATTAAGATACTGGGCACTTTCCCCTCCGTGATGATATTAAACTTTTCCCGGCTTCGTCTCAACTTGGAAAATTCTTCGAATGCATTACGTTATTGCTTATAAATTAAATTGGCGTCATATCATTTTACAATTTATATTTACATAACGTTGCGTTTGTCTATTAATAACACATTTTTGTTGTTGTTATGAAATTACTCGTGACCCGAGAGATGATATCTGCAATCAGCTGGTAATTCCTACTCACTGATTTTTTTTCAGATTGTGCAAATGCATACGGAAAGGAAATCCCACTATTTCTATGTGTTTTTTTTGGGATGGGTAGTGTTTTGAATAAAGTTCCAATAGAGAAAATGGTGTTGAAACTTGTTATTATATTAAAAGACGTCAGACTGTTGTTAGGTAATTAAAATATGAAAAGAATTTTTTACCATATAAAATTTATTATCGTTTTGCTATTAAATATTTTAAACTTAGTCTATTTAACTTTACTTCTTATGATCGCATTGCACTGCAATACACGGCATTATTTATTACGGATCTTGCGCTATTTAATCAAAATTTTCAATCTTTCATTATGTAGTGAGAAAAATAGATGTAAACGTGAAATTAATTAGCAGAAATTGGATAAAAAATTTCAGAAAACTTTGGATATCTAGAAAAATGAATAAAAATGATTTACAGTATTTTGTCTATTTTGTCAGACAATATAAGTCAGTCTAAAAGTGTAAAGTCCCAAACAGTTTCAGATTTACAGAAAAGGAGTCTGTAACAGGATGACAATGTCATATGGGAAATTCTCGTGGTAAAATTCAGGACCAGGACAAACATTAGTGCCCAGTGAGCGAGCATAGAATGGCCATTGCAAAGATCTATTTGAAGCTTTTATTAACTTAAATGAGTCAGTTCCACAATTAGTTCTTCCGAAATTATCACATTAAATATTTTAAATTTATCATATGGCAAACTGTTATAGAATTCTACTACAGGGATCAGTTTAGAGATTATTCTGAAAAATGAGGATCTGTCTTAGTTTTGATGTGATTTTGCATTATTGAGAGATTTTCATGCAATTTACCTTATATATGAGTGTGTGAACTCAATATCTATATACACATGAATAAAAATCATTGCATTTCAAAAAGTTTGTCGCCCGAATTTCTGTCTAATTCGGTTGACATTTCGTTCCCATATGCCCGAATTTGAGAGAGTCTACTGTACCTAATATAAGCGAAGAAGAATTTCGGTCTAAAACTTTCTTAACCGTTTAAGAACGAGAGGGATATCGGTGTCCCAAAAACGAAAGCATTTTTTTGACTATAGAATATTATTTTGTCCTCTAAATAGGTCGAAAAATTAGTTTCTATTTTTGGGATACCGGTGTCCCATTCGTCATTAAAGGGTTAATCTTCTTTATGTTTTTATTGGCCGACGCCGATGTTTCGATTCTTGGTTTCGACCGTTGGGACCTTCCTAAGGGCCTACATACAATTTTTAAATCATGAGTTACAATTCCCGACGAAAGATCGAAACATCGGCCAATAAAACATAAAGAAGAAAGTTTGAGGCCGAATTTCCAATCTTTACTTATATCACTTACTAATGTCTTATAGACACACTTACGACTTAAACTGAGAGACGGCTTAAACGTACATATAATCAAAATAATGATAGGAAGACATTTCCATCTGACTAATACATCTCTCGACTTAAGCCGTGAAACAGCTTGGTTAGTGGGAAATTGATAGGAATTCAATCAAAGCATTATTTTGATTACAGTTACGTTAAGCCGCCTCTTGGCTTAGGTCGTATGTGTCTAGACTAGACTAGAGCATAACGGTCAACTCTCAACATAGAATTATGTATTTACAATCTGGTTAACATCATTTAAAATACTTTACACAAAATTAAGCACTTATTAAATGCTTAATAAGTACTTAATGTGCTAACCGAGATCAAACCGAGAATAATATTTTTCGGTTTATATTAGTTTCTGCCTTATGTCTTTGTAAAATTATATAGGATCTTCTTTTTCTTTTTATTCATTGGAAACCAGCGAGGAATTCTCAAAATTCCAATTTAATTCTAAATAACCTCAATGTACCCTAGTGCATTTTAATTAATAACATTATCAGGGATCATGAACATTCTGAACATCATGAGGAATTAAAAATAGGACTTAAAACTAAAATAATTAAGGTTTTTTGTTAATAAATTAAAGTCTTGATTACATATTTAAAATTTTAAAATATTTTAAATGCTCATAAAATTAATAAATAAATTTTAAATAAAAACAGAATTGAAAACAGGGGTGGAATGATAACTTTTCGATACTATCGAATGGATAATATCGATAAATCTATATCTGGTAGATTGAGTGAACAATAGATTTTTAAACATTACTGTACCGGTCAATGCACCACTTTTAAAAGAATGTGACTGTAAATAAGGATTTTTATCACCAATAAAAAGTGTAATTATCATTTTTAATTTTCAGAATCGAGAGTCGATACTATCGAAAAGAAGTTATCATGTCATCCCAGGTTTAATTTCCAGGTGTTTTAGTGTAAAAATCTATGAGAAGTGGTGTTTCTTCTGAACTGTTTTTTTTTTTTAAATTTTTGATCTAGTTTTTAGATTAGCAGATTGTTCAACAAAGAAAGTTATTCAAGAAAATTTTGAAAAGTTATGAGAAAGGAGTTCAGTTTTTTCGAAAACTTAGAGGAAAAGCATCAAGAGAAAGTAACATTGGATTTTTCAGAACTTTGTTAATTTTTTTTTATGTATTTGGGCAGGTTTAAGAGATTACTTAAAATTATATTTCATCAATGTGCTTTAATGACCTTGAATTCTACCGTTATTAAGTTTTTCAAGGTCAAATATAAAATAACTCCGGAAACTGTATTTCCTAACCAATTCTTTTATTTTGTTTAAAAGGATTCTGAGCTTATTAAGGGTATTTGAATCGAATAATAATTGGAAATTAAGGTTTATTTAATTTAATCTTTTTTATGTTTATTTTTAAATTGTGTTTATAATAAGTTATATTTATATAAAAATAATTTGCGTTCTAATAAACACAGGTGGTGTAGTAAAAGGACTTTGTGAGATGTTAGATCTTATGAAAACCATATTATACCATTACTGAGAGAAATCCGAAAAAGTTAAAATGACATTCTGGAAATGTTTATTTTACCCTGCAGTACTGATCCGAAATAGGTGTAAATATTATGCTTTTTAAGTGTATTAGGGGTTAAAGTTACCCTTTTTCATGCTAATTTTACCCCTCAAAATGTGTAAAATTAACATTAAAAAATGTTGAGTTATTTTTATACTTAAAAAGTGTTAAAGTTACGAGGAAAAAAGTTAATCGCAATCCCGTTTTTTTTCTCAGTGCTATAGTTTTCCAAAATGTCCATAATCTTGAAGTTAAACAACGAGAAAAAAATGTTATGACATTAAATATAGTTTCACACTTTCTAAATAGGGCACCTCTGCATTGGAATACCTTTGAAATAGACTTTTTTCTATTTTTAAATGGAACTGGACCTTACTGTTATATAATATAGCTTCACAAACCAATTGTGAACCTTAATTACATTATGATAAGACCTAGTTTCGTTTAAAATAGAAATAAAAAGCCCTATTTGAAAGGTAGTCAAATTCAAAGTTGCTTTACGTCCACCTAGGTGTTTCCATTCTTCCACATAATGAATGGATGACAAAAAAATTGCGCATTGGAGAAGTCCGAATGAAGCTTTATTCAGAGTCATAATGAATTTATAGGGAAGAGCGAGGTTGCTTCTGCATTGTAATACTTATAACCTCTTGCACTGGTGATTTACTGGATTTTTTCTTCTAATCATAGTTACTGTCTTCCGTGTTGGTTAATAGAATATTTTTTAAATAGATATCACGTATGTCTTAAACATCCCCGCTTCTCCCTATTCACCATAGCACTGCTTCTATGAATATAGAATTGCTGCAATGCATTTTATAAAACGCATTTGAAATAAAACACATGTTTTTATAGTTTTTCTGATGAATCATTTTAACTCTGCAGAATTATTCTATTGTTTCACTACTAATTCAATATTTTTAATTATAGTTTATATTTTTCAGAATTTGTTTTCTCAAAAACAATTGTTGATTGCAGAAATTTGTGGATGTTGATATGTCTGGCTTCAACCATACCCTCCTTTAGTGGTTTTCTCTGAATGAGATTTCGGAAAATTCAAAATTCATAATTAAATTGAAGTGTTTATATAAGCTTTATCCAATTATTTTCCTTTGCCCCATCAGAAAATATTCATGTTCAAAGAGTTGAACTGAGATGAGATTTGGAGATGGCGGGAGTATTATTTTTTATGCAAAAAAAAATGTTCACGTTGAAATTCTCTCTGGTGTATCCACTGGTGTGTTCATATGATCTGCAGAGGATTGAAAATCAATTGGTGTTCAACGAACACCAGGTTCAGTGAGTCGATACAAGAGGACAAATAGCAATTTCGAGATAGTTGGTAAATCATCCAGAAACAGCGAGTGAGAGAGCTACCGAATGAGTTTTATGTTATGTCGGTTTGGGTTTTTATTCGCATCCCCAAACTAACTAAAACTATAGTTGTATGAGATTTTCCTTTAGAGAGCTGAAACTCATTAGAGAACGGGTGAAGAGAAATGAAAAGCTCAAAAAATTATTTTATTCAATTGTTGTTTGTGGATAAATTAAGTATTTTCTCTGTTTCCCTTATTATGCAAATATTTTAGTGTGGAGATTTATACTTTTATTCCGGGAGGAAAAGAGATTAAAATTTAATTTTCTCATATTTTGAAAAAATAATAAACTTTAATTAATGTAAAGAAATAAGATTTTTCCTTACCATTTGTTCATTAAGTTAACGTTATGAAATTGTACATTTTTTTGTTTTATTTAAAAATGTCGAACTGTCAATTTGATGGATTTTACATCTAAAATGTTTAAATATTTTTAAAGTTCTGCTGCTGAGATTAAAGGAGAGAGCAGTATTCTATATTTTCCAATTTTTTTACCAGCTTGGAGACCAGGCGGAAAGAGATCTTCTAAAACCTTGTTCTTTCGGTTTATTTCCATAACCAATCCTAGATTTATTTTATTTTTGTAAATATTCTCGAAGTATTCAAAGCAAATAGTAGGTGTGATTGTTAAGAATCTCACCTAATATTGAGCCCTGATGGAAAATCTTTTCGGAATTGAATTTTCGAAATTTAGAATATCGGTCTGGGGCATGACATTTCCTATGTTTCTCATATGTTTCTAGCGAGCCGTAAAAACTTTTGAGTTTATTAGCTGTTTTCTGTCATTGTAGAATGAATTAGCAAAAAATACTAATACAAAATAAAAGCCAATTTAATAACGAAGAGGCAACCGAAAACCCTAAATTGGCAATATACGTAGTTTTGAAGATATCTCGTGAAATGTGTACGAAAACAGGGAAAAAATTACACTAAAACCGCTCGCATTTTTCAGAGCTAATGCTACTCCCCTGCAATCGGTAATGGATTGGTGAAGTATTAGAAAACCTATAATTGATTTACATTTTGATAGTTAACAAACCGGCCAAGACCGGTCAAATTGGTCGGTTTAGAAGCTTTTTAAAATTAACACATATTTTAACGATACAATGTCGCTATCAAACTTTATGAATTTCTTAAAATATGCACGTAATACATTTTTATCAGTGTATGGTAAAGTGGTACAAGGTGGACAGGGCTTTTTTTTCTTTATAAATTTAGTACTTCATTTTTATTTGTATACATTTAATGCTTTAGTTTTATAATTTGGTTCCTTGTGCTTAAAAACAAATTTTGTACTGTATTTATCAAGAAAAAAGCCATGTCCAACTTGTACCGGCGAACTGTCCAACTTGTAACACTATGTCCTACTTATATCACTATATCACTTTACCCTAAATGTTAATTTTTCTTCTTGTTCAAGAAAAAAACTGTTCATTTTCATTTGAGCGAATGCCCTGGAAAAATAATCAAAAACTAATCGATAGGCTACTTTCACAAAACACGAACGACTTCTTTCGATTTTCGAAATTGACCTTAAACTTAAAAATATACAGATTTTGTTCTCTATAAGAGAAACTATGTTTTCTGACAATGTGGATTTTCGATACGCATTATTATTTGTTTATACAGAGATGAATTTATTAGTCCAAATTCCAAGCTCTATTGTCATTAAATACATTTAAGCTCAACTAATGCCTTTCAAATAGATTTAATACCAGAAAATTTTTGGTAAATTAAGTTGGATTCCAGAATGAAATATTTGTATTTATTCAACAAAGCGCTGAAGCGAATAGAATATTTACGAAATTGTTTAGGGGAAAGTGGGGTACTATGCATTAGACAATTTTAAATAAAGCTGTTTCTGACCTTTTTTTTTAATAAGGTTCACTTTCATTTAAAAATACGAGTAAAAACCCAATTTCAAAATTGCCCTACTTCAAATCTGCCCCACTTCCTTCTAATCTTTCGATTGCATTAAGTTTCGAAGGCGTCTAATTTTCTGTACAATTGCAGGATTTTTTTAAAAGACTTCTTAGGAAAATTGGAATTTTTGTGGGGAAAAGGACATTTCAAGAAGAATTTCTCGAATTTTTATACATTTCGTTAGATTTAAAAAACACAATAAAGGAACTAAAATTGGGATACTATTGCTGACAGCGCCACTTGTGAGAGAAAGCAGAGCCCTCACGTGGAGCAAAAAACTGTCAATATCAGTGAATGTTTCAGTTAACTTTAGGATAAATGAAAATCTATGAATTTTATTAGATGAAGTGATGTTTTTCTTGTAAAAATGAACCTATTTAATTCTCTCAAGATGATATAGTGCAAATAATAAAAAAAAACGTCGAGAGATATTGTTTTTTATTGGGGGTCATCGAAGACTGGATGTCGATATCTCTTACCGTTTAAGCTCCAGAACAGTAAAAAGTTGAAAAAAAAAAGACTATTATAATATAACTGCTCTCTCTTTGAGTTCGCGCAGTAAAAAAGCGAAGTGAATGCTTGAAGGTTCTCTATATTTATTTTCTGTCAATTATCGCGAAACTAAATTAAAACAAACAAAAGTCAACGGGATATTTAAATTTAATAGGGGGAAGTGGGGCACCTTTGAAAGTGCGGGACCTTTTTCAATATTAATCTTAACCTTTTTCAATGTTTCTTTTATATTATTAATATTTAATGTAGCATAAAACAAAGTAAAGTAAGGTCTGCTTTTCTCAAAACGTTCTCAATCAAATGGCGAAATTAGAATTTAGATTCAGGCCAATAATGTTCTTACGTAGTGTCATTTACTGGGACATAGGATTCTTGTTGCGTAAGATGAGAAACTTGTGAAGTGGATAGGATGATTTCACAAAATATCGACAGCACGATTGACAATCAAACAGCACATTTAAAATACAGAATATAACGTTATCATTATCGTCATCAGTCAACGCGATCACGTTTTCCAATTTTCCCATCTAAATTGTCCCACATTACAAATGACGGGGCTCTAATGTGAGGGAGAGTGTGTGCTTTTCGGGGGATGTAGAACGTCCGTTAGTAGATGGAATCAATATGCTGAAAGCTCACGCGAAATGCTATGTATGTTCAAATGATTGTATATAGTGCTAAAATGCGGCCACTGACTGACGAACGTAATCGTGCGATTATTGCATTTAATGTTTATATGGTGCTGATTTCTGATGGACTTGAGAGTTGCTCATAAATAAATACACCCAAGCATATATACACATTTCGATGCGAAAGGGGAAATGGCATCGTTCTATCAACAAATTCAAACATAATGCCATTCAATAATGGGCACAAATAGTTGCGAAATGTTCCTGATATACTTTCTCGATGGGTTTCAATGGAAAATTTTCGCTAAAATGCCCTCTATCGTGTATCCTCTCATTCCTGTGCCAATTTCAAATGGTGCAACTTTCCAATGAATGAACGTGAGCCCATTTTTGATGCACTCACATGATATACATTTTGAAAAGGCAGTCAAGCGTAGGATTTCAATATATTACGGATGTTCTTGTGAATTGTTAAAACATAAAAGCTATAGCAGTGTTTGAAATGTCCCTTAATGAAAATTATTAGTTCAACTGTGGATGGGAAGAAATTATTATATAGAGTGCAATGGAGGTTTTATGAATTCATGTTGTGCAAAGGGAATAATAGTATAGTGAATTACACAATATTTTGGGAAGCCCAACCTACAAATATTTCCTATGCCTAATGCAGCCTACATGAAATGTTTACGAAAACAGTAGATAAATATTTTTCATTTGAATATGATTGTATCAATACACTAAAATACCACGGTAGGATAAGAATAAGGTTTTGCAAACAGGTTGGAATAATCTTTTTGAGTATCTCAACAGAAACTTTAAGATTTATGGTTAAATAAAGTTAATATTTTTAGGTTCAAAACATGGGTGCGATTAAAACTCTATTTTTGATATTGTTTCTTTAAAATGCCACATCAATTATTTTGAGATTTGGGTATTTTAATGTGCCTTGATTCTGAGAATAATTTTTTCTATTCTTTCATGACATTATAAGAAACTAATTTACTTTATTATTTTTTTTTTAAACTTTATACTTCGTATATGTCATCAAAGCTAGTGACCAAAAGATTAGAGATAATAGCTTGGAGCCTTTGTGAGACCCCTCCATAAGTCCACTCAAATATTATTAACTTGAGCTCAATTTATGCACACCCCATCTTACATTAGGGGAAAGTGGGGCACCTTTGAAAGTGGGGCAGCTTAAAATTAGGATTTTCACGTATTTTTAAATAAAATATTGAGACGCTATATTACATTATGATATGGCTAAGTTCCGCTTAGCCATATCAGGAGAAAAATCCCAATTTCAAAGCTGCCCTACATTCAAAGGTGCCCCACTTTCCCTTACCGCCAAGAATATAATTTTTCAAATATTTCAAAAACACATGTGATCTTTTTTTTAAATTTTCAATGTCTCAGATATGGGCCTGAATTCTGAGATCAAGATCAAAATAAACGGTGAGAAAATTTCAAGATCTGTCAAATTTCTTGAAATCTCGATAGACAAATCGTGTGATTTACTATATTTCTAATTCTGGCAGAAATATTTCAAGATTTTAAGACGTTAAGCCGAAAGACAGCTTAACGTAATTATAATCAAAATTGTGATTAGACTACATTCCCATCAGTTTACCACTTAGTTGTTTTTCGGCATGCTGTAAGTCTGTGGGCGATACAAAATAAATATTAGCACTAAATAAAATAGTGGTAAGGTCCTACCAGCTCAACATAGCTCGACTTTTCCCTAAGTTGTATGGATCGAGATATAAAACCTGTGACAGTATTTGGAAATGAATCATATCTACTATAACCTTTGGACTTATTAAAATATTTTATATCTTTTAAATATTTTAAATTTTAAATATTTAAATATAGATTCAAATATTTTAAGTATTTTTAAATCTTTTTGAAATATTTTTGAATTTTTGAAATATTCTAGAAATCTTGGTTCTAAGTTTAGATATTTTATGTTCCATAATGTATGAGGATGGAATATGAATTCTCAATCTTAGAAATACAATTGAAAGATTTATTACCGATTTCTTAAAGTCGTTCAAATCGCTGCGGAGAACCTATTTCTCAATCGATTTGAGCAAGTTTGGATTCATTGGAAAGGTCTTGGAATTTTAGATAAGTATGAATCGGTTATGACAGAAAATTAATTTTTATCTGAAATACAATTTAATGTGTTTAGGGTAAGTTTGCCAAATTTCGTCATAGTTGCATTTAAGCACAGAAATCTTAAGTTTGAAATGCAATATTTTTAATTCATATTGATATTTGTTGTTACCTCCTTTTCGGTAGGGTTGTGTGGAATCTTGAAGACTAGTTTATGATCTTTGTTTTCTTTAAATCACTTCTTAAAATATTAAAAAATAATAAAAAATATGGACATTGCTTTGGGTAGTATTCCGGCCACTTTGAGTGAAATACCGGCCACCTTTTTTCTGACCACCTTTTGTGACGCAACGGATAGAAAATTTCAAAACGTCAAACGGAACGAGTTTAATATTTAGTTTAATACGTTTATATGACCCACAAGCCCTGAGATCTTCCGCGTAATTTGTCCTGAAGACCTGAAGAGTAGCATCTCAAATTTACGCGCAGATTGCCGTAGCAATTTGCCCTTCCTTAACTTTTCCAAGGCTTTTTCCACATCATATTTTTCATATAAGCTATTGGTTTTTTTCTATAGACATTGTAGAACTCGGAAATTGAAAAAAAAAGAAACAGAAGAAATTTAGGAAAGCAAAAGATGTTGCCGGAATAGGCAAAACTACCTCACCAGAGAGACGCTCACAAAGTATATACTATTTTAAGCGAAATACAGGATCCAGCTGGGAAATTTTATCCGAAGTTTAAAGATTGATTCACTATTAACATAAACAGAAACAATCTTTAATGAAAACTAATCAATTTTCATGAAAAACACCGAAAGAAAACCTTTTGCACTTCACCACAAATCGTAAGACTGCTAGAAACACAATCGATCTGTCACATTTTTTGTAAGACTCTTTCCACACTGAGTTTTTACAACGCAATTTAAATTCAACTAGAATTTAACGATCTTTGTATTAATACATCCTAAAATACATAAATATTTAAAAGCAAAATGAATTCATTGACTATTCGAAGATTACATACATAATTTTAATTAATTTATTTGCATGGCCGAAATTACACTCAAAGTGGCCGAAATTAGAAGCTGGCCGAAATTTGGCTCACTTCCCCTATCCTAATTTGTGTTAGTCAGTCTTTTGTGTGATTTTTTAAATTGATTCATAAACCTTCTGACCGGAAACCGTTATTTTGATTTTTTTAAAGTCAAATATAGATTTGTTTTTGGGGGGTCCGTGGTGCAATCGGTGAGAGCGTTCGGTTCTTGGGCGGTATGACCTCGACTCGACTATCACAGTTGTGAGTTCGAGTTCCGCCCGGTGGAAACGATTGAAGCGTCTGAATGGACATTTTTCACAAAACAATGTAAATCTAATAATACATTTGTAAACTGAACGATGTACAAAGTGGTAGAAATAGCTCAGTACATCAAATTAAATATAAAATAGTCTTAACCCGATTGATTGCAATCGGATAAAGCATAAATGAATTACCAGCTGTTGCGGATTATAAATTATTTGCTTTTTTTTCTAGAATTTGCACAGCTCTGAAATAGTCATTTAAGTCAAATTCTAAGATAGGGTAAGCGTTCCAAATTTCGGCATAGTTGCATGCAAGCGTCAAAGTCTCAAGTTTGAAATGTAATATTTTAAATACAAATTGATTTTTTTAATTCTTTCTTCTGAAATGATTCTTAATACATTTTGAAATGAATAAAAATATAGACATAGCTTTGGTGCTCTATTTCGGCCACCTTCATTCTCATAGTTCCTTGCTCTTCGGGAATTCTTCCAATATCTTTTTCACGTCATCTCGTTTGTCGAAGCTACATTTTTTGTTATTCTTTTGCATTGTATAATCTCCAGAGTACGTAAAATCTAAAAGTTCATGGAAATTCGAGGAACAAAAAAGGTGGCCGAAATTGCAAGTTGGCCGGAATTTGGCACACTTACCTTATATTGACAGTGAAAGAGCTTTTAAAATGAAAACTCTTGTGCCTCATTTAAAAGCTCCCCACGTGTTGACAACTATAAATTGGCTCAATGTGTACATTTACTATTCTACGCATTAAAAGCCCTTAAATATTCACAAATTGTGTGCTTTGCTACTTTAGAGACACGTGACATAATAGTGGAAGTTTTGAGCGCGATGTAAGTTTTTTTCTGTGATATGAAAGCTCATGCGGTTGGATTCCCTCCTTTTGCGGTAACATCACTGCCAAAGTCACCCAAGTACAGTCCGATCCCTCACATGTCTCACTCTCAAACAGAAAAGCCTTTCTCAGGGGCTTTGTGTCTCTTATACAAATTCCACCCCCGACCATAAGTTTTGGGCGGATGGTCGATGTGGAATAGTTGACGCCTGGTGCCATTCGACAAAGCTCTGAAACTGCCGCTTCAGTGGTGGTTTACACCAAAACTCCTAAGATGTGTCACCACAATGTGTGACAACGATGTGAACACGAGGCCACGGTGGGTCACACTCTGGGCCATATTTCACACAGAATGCTCCATTCTTCCCACGAAACACACAACAATCCCTCCACCTTCCTCCTGTCCCAAAGTATATATGGGTTTGAGTAAGAGCTTTAAGCTCTCTTTCTCTCTGGTCTCTCTTGTTGTTGCCCTTCTCTGAGCAATATGAGGACTATGCAAGGAGAATAGAGAAGCATTAGGCATACGACAAAGGTGCTTCACATAAATTTTTCAATGTGTTTCCGCCCCTCAAACCCTCTTATCTCCAATACTGCTGTCTTTTTGGGGTTTTAATGACAACACAAAATGCTATAGAACATAGACCATCTAAATCATTCTGTCGCTCCATTTCTTCTCACTTACTTGAAGTTCCCGCCAAATCCACTCACTCCAGAAAAGGAACGATAGGACAAATAGATAAATATGCACATAATTGAAAACAACTGTGACCAGTTGGAATGTGTATGGTGTCACCCTGTGTGATTTTGCCAATGAGTGTTTATATTCTGGAATGGGTTGGTTGTGAGAGGGGTAAGGGCTTTCTAATGGAATTGCAGATTTACACCTCTGTAGACAAGTTAGGAGGGAGGGCTGATTTTATTGACTAAGGAATTTCATTATAGATCCCCATCTAGATGAATACATAAAATTCTTTTGCAATGTCCTACGTGAAGTAAATGAGGATAAATGTTTGACCTAGTAAATAGGCGAGATAGGATATATGTGATCATGTAAATTTAAGTGGACTTAATTGTGATTTTTCATACAGGGACAGGCTTTGAAGCTTGGTACGCATTTTGGCATTGAACTCTTCATTTTATTCTCATATTCCTTTAATCAATTTGACCTAGTCAGCTGAGATTCTTTACAATCCCAGATTTTGTAGTCACAGGTGAAATCCGACCTCGTCAGATCGGGCCCAAATTTTGGATTTACACGTTTTGACACTCATAGATCACGAATATCATATGCGCCAAAAATCGATTTTCGTGGACGTCCGTCCCCTCCGTCCTGATCGTCCCGTCCGGAGTACAAACGCTCCTGGAGAGAGAACGAAAAGAGATATCGACAAGCGGTTTTCGGCTAAGGTTTAATATCGATAAGTGGCTAGAAATTGGTAATGTCAGACTCATCCGCCATTTTGAAACACCCCTAAATTTGGTTTTTTCAATAACTTAGCCACTATGCCATCGATCGGGCTCAAATTTTAGTATGTTATAGCTGGGCCTATAAGAGTTTTCAATCGATACCAAACTTAACCCCCTCCGACCCCGCGAACATAGCTAGAGGGGGCCAAAATTTGAATTTTTGAGTGGTCATACCCATCAAGAAGCAATTTTTTCTTAATATAGTCTTGTAGAATTCCCTAAGTAAGACATTATAGAACCAAAAATCTTTTTATTTGCTTATAACGCTCTTGGTTCCATCACTGAGATTACTATAAGTAAAGTGGCGCACTCTAAAGGACCTTAAGAGCTTCTATATGAATTTCAACAGAAAATTCTCACTCTAAGTCTTTTAAAAAGTGCACTGAAAGACTTGTCTAATTATCTGAATGCGAAAAATTTTGGTGTTTTGGTAAGCTCTCGTTAAGTACTACAACCCTTGTGAAACGCTAACTGACCCGAGCTATAACCGAAAATGTCATGACCGCACTGCATTTTTTTGTGTTTCTGCAGCGGTTTTGATAAAATTTTAGTTTATATTATATCTGAGATCAAGATCTTTCTGACGATGAGTCCCATCCGTCTCTGCCCCTACCCACTGTACCCCGACCCTTACTATATCCATATGGACCGGACTCTATCTCTAATGTTTATTAACCGATTTCAATGAACTTTTTTTCTTTTAAAATTCGATTGTGAGTTGAATTTTGGGGGTAAAGAATCGCGTAGAGCCAATTTCATCCATTTCGACTGCCGAGAACAGTTTACTCGACGCGATTCTTTACCCCCAAAATTCAACTCGCATTCGAATTTTCACGCATTCCGAGTTGCAAGCACCCCGAGTTGCACGCATTTCGAGGTCACCTGTAAAGAATCTCAGCTACCATAAGCTTATCTGGGCTTATCACTGGTTTTTTTTCAGGAAATGTGACCTAAGACTAGCTATTAAAATATATGCTAATAAGTCAGATTGATTTAAGGAATATGGGAAAAATTTGAAGTGTTCTTGAAAGTTAATCCGGTGTTCGTCGGGTGAACTAAAAGTAGAATAAAAGTATTTTCTTCCCAGAGCTTTCGGTGCCCTACTGAAGAAGGTGCGTAGGGCACCGAAAGCTCTGGGAAGAAAAGACTTTTATTCTGGGCTATTCCTCTCCCACCCGACGAACACCGGATTAACTTTCAAGAAGTGATTATATGTCAGTTTTCCTTATTGTTATGAAGTGTTCGAAGCCAGAATGTGTATGAAGCTTCAAACCCTGTCTCTTCTTGAACATTTGGAATAGCATTAACAGATATTTTATCATTTATGGACTGAATTTGATCGAGTTTCTGAGAACTGTTGGTTTCTCTACCTCAAATTCAAATTTTACAAGCCCGCCTACATAAACTTTCTTAAGGCTAAGCGCCATCTGTTGTTAAATCAGTGTATGACATGGGCTCCCGTCGAAGTAAATCTACTAACGGAAGTCCACCCACTATGAATAAAAATGTTATTTTATTTTCTCTTATTCCAAGAAACATCTTTCCCACTTTAATAGTAATTTAACTTTACTATGAATCTTGAAAGTGGAATTCTTCAAATTTTATTTAAAAAAAAATGTTAAGCGTTCTTTCATATTATGCAAAAATTCATAAACATTTTTGTATATAAAAAGAGTGTTTTGCACACTTATATTGAATTTTTTTTAGTATTTATCGTTTAAAATCGTTAAAGCCATGATTTTTTAATGAAATATTTACAAAAAAAAAACTGTTGATATTATTATATTTAATAATTATTTGGAATATTAATTAATAAGGTTATATTTTTTAAACCTATACGATTTTATATATAAATTCGTTAGCAACAAAATACTTCTATTTACGACTAATATTGTTTTCTCTACCAAAAAAAACTACAGAAAAGAGTATACATTGCGTTTCGTATTTGTAGTGCTGTGTAAAGTGTTTGTTTTATCGGGGTTTCAATATCAAAAGCGTAAAATGGTATACTTCACACAATAAAATTTACTCTATTTCGGTTTAACCTTTCGACCTATGGATGTACAGCAAAATTTGCTTTTGGTATCATTTTACTGGCTTTGTATAGAGAAAGTACAAAACAGTGGCCCATTTTGGTTTGTGATATGCAAATATTCTAGTGTGAATGAAGTTTGACTTGATAAAATTGCATTGTGTCACATGAAAGGACAACTCTGTAGAAGTTACACCTTATGATCTTTTAGGTACAAGGGGAGTATGGTTAAAGTCACCATACAAAGATGGTTGAGTTTTCTGCCTTAGGATGCTTTCTATTGAACTTTGTTGCTAGTGTTGTGCTTCACACAATATTTCTTATTATAAAATTCAACCAAATTTTCCCTGAAACTCCATCTTCACCAGTTAATGTATACGGAAAATGTCTTGCTAAATCCAATATAAGCTAATGAAATAGCATGTTGAAGTTTGAAAGCTCAATTTTACGTATTCTAGGGGTTATTGTTTTCACATGAGTGAACCACCACTAACTTTGCAACTAACAATCAACGACAAAAATCACCAAAATTCAAAATTTATACTGAATTTATTAGAGCAACTGCAGTTCTTTCTACACTGAGAGAGTGAAAGGGATTTGGGAAATGGGGTTGAAAATTAAGTGTGAAAATTGGATTTGGTTTTACACCACAAATATTTTAAATTGACATCGCCTAAAGATCAATAGAAATGTAAATCTGAGTCCAAATTCACGAGCGTAACCATCAAGCGAACAACAAATGCTAACCGGACTGTGTTAACTGGACAGATAAGTTTTTGACTGGTTTACTGGTCAATATATTTTATAAAGATAATATTGCCTTACTGCTTAAAAGACGGGAACGTGTCTCGAATTAATACAAAATGGCGTATTGGACGAATTATACTTGGTTTTGGTTTTATGACTAAATTTCCGATTAACCAGGCAATCGGGAAATGAAATAAACAGTAAGCTGTAACCAATTGTTAATAGTTACGTTTGAGAATTTGACCCTTGATGTATAAAAAAAATACACCTATGATAAGGAACTGAAATAATGTCTCAGGCTTTCCAATTTTAGGATGAGTGCTTTGAAAGCGTTTAAATGGGAGCCGACCCGAAATGCTACAGTTTCATTCATAAATTAAAGTCCAAGTTAAAGTCCAAGTGCTCGTTGAATAAAAGAAGGTTAATGGTACAGTAATTGTGAACTATGCCAAGTCCTAGAAGCCGAGATAAAATATTCTTAAATTAAGATTTTGGGATATTTTAATGGATGATGTGATTGTCAGTTCTTTATACATTATTATACTCATTGTACTTTTCGATTGAACGGTCGGTACTGTCATTAAGAATTTGTCGTTATAGAATATTCGTCAGCGTGTGACAGTTACCTTAAGCTCTTCCTTGGATTGGGAATCTTTGCTTTTTCCATTTTGTTTTTTACACTTTTGTTTTTCCCAGTTTGTTTTTGGAATCTTTGTCTTCGGTAATTTTTGTATTTTGGAAACTTTGTCTTTGGAAATCTTGTCTTTTATACATTTTGTACAAGCATCGAAAATTTTGTCTGTCATACAGAAAATTTCCCTTTACCCCAAAGAGGACGAAACCAAAAACTTACCAAAATACAGAAAATTTCCCTTTGCCCCAAAGGACGAAATTAAAAACTTCCCAAACACACAGATAATTTCCCTTTGCGCCAAATGACAAAACTCAAAACTTTCTAAAAGAGAATTTCCCTTTGCCCCAAAGGATGAACCTAAAAACTTCCCAAAACACAGAAAATTTCCCTTTGCTTCAAAGGACGAAAACAAAAACTTCCGAAAACACAGAAAATTTCCCTTTACTCCAAAGGACGTAAATAAAAACTTTCCGAAAGAAAATTTCCCTTTGCCCCGAAGGACGAAACGAAAAACTACCCAAAACACAGAAAATTTCCCTTTGCCCCAAAGGACGAAATCAAAAACTTCCCAAAACACGTGGGATCATGTGTGGGAACATGTGTATCGTTATTAATCGGTTATACATCGAAAATTATGCAAAAAATGAAGCTAGACATAGTCCTAGAAAAAACCTTTTTTAACCTATTTTACTGCTCGAACTCCATACAGAGAGACTAGTTATAAACATGCCCTTCATTTTCCACCACCCTTATCCTTCCCTTAAAAACCGTATTATTTTTGAGATTGCTCGATAACCCGTCGTGGGATTTTTTAATTTTTGGATATGTCTTAGAGATTACCCAAGCGGACATTTTGTCTTCATACGTAAAAACCATTGAATCATTCTTAATTAACGGTTTTTCAAAATTAATGGTTAAAAATGCTCTATGGAGCGTATTTCACAACAGAATGGTATCATGTTTAGGCTCGTTGTAATTCCTGACAAGCTTAAGTCAATTTCAATGTCATTTTTATTCCAAATTCAATCATATTACTCTTGATCCTGAGGTGTATTTTGGCCAATGTTTTTTGAGTGATTTATAAATCTGTTCAAATCGGTTATAAACCGATAAGTAATACTGAGGGATCTCTAGTGATTTGCGAATCGGTTTAAAACGGTGAAGAACCAGTAAACAGTAAACGATCCGAAAGTACTTTTAAGGTATTATCTATGTCACGAGTTCAAGCACTTCGCAAAGCCTGAAACACTTTGCCACCCATTGAGCCTCAGTGGATCAGTTGGTAGAATAGTGTCTCTATGACTGTGAGGTCTCGTGTTCGAAACTCGGCAGCTGCAGATTTTTCAGCAGCCGTATCGAATTAGTCCAGTAAATGGATGAAATAATAATGCTTAATGCATTGACAATGAACCACCTGAAAACAAGAGAAGCTGGTACAGAAACGGGTTCGGCATAAAGAGATCTGTCAATACAAAAATACACATTCACTGCAACTGATGCAACCAAGGCTAGTCTGCCGCAATATAGAAACGGCACTATGTGTGTACCTCAGGCATACAGAAGCCGAGATATAAAGCTGGAGGACCGCCTTTGGGGTTAAGATGGAATGGAGTAATGGGGAGTGCATAATGGGCCCAAATAAGTGGTCTGGATGCAGCGGTTTAGCCGACCCATAGACAAATCTTAATCAAATCTTAATCATGCCACCCATTTGTATTCTGTTTATCAGTATCAGGTTAGAACAACCTTAAAAGAATTTATAGAGACTATTAATTTATGTGGGTTTAATAATATTTTGGGCACTCAATGGCTTAAGTGGTAGAGCATTCGCTCTATGATGCAAGTGTCCCGGGTTCGAGAGAAAGTATTTTGTCCTACACACATTTTATATACAATTTTTTCTCAGTGTATAAGTTTTTGTTGGCAAAATGTTGCATGAATCTAATGGTTGGAAATTTTAACCATTTCAGAATTACCAGAGAAGCAGCCCTCTCTTTATACCGAACACGATAGATATGAACCAGGTGATGTGCTCAGAGCAAATTGCAGCTGTCCACCTTCACGGCCCAAAGCTGATTTAACTTTGACTCTCAATAATATTGTGGTAAGTGAAAATTTGCATTTAAATTCAATTTTGTTAGGACATCCTTTATAAAGTTTTTCGAAAATATCCACCTCTCTATGGGCAGAATTTCAATTAATTTGAGAATTTTTAAGTCCTTGTCTGAGAGTGGATTTGTCGATATGTTTGTCTATGACATTTATAATGTGATTTTCAGTTGCACTTACCGTTCAATAACTTTGATGTTAAATAATGTGACATGTGTTAATTGTGGGTGTATTGATATTCACATGTCATATTGCAATTACCATAAATGTTTCAATTTGAAAAGAAAAAAAAAACAATGATAAACAATTTGATTATAAATGACTTATGGAGGGCATATAAAAAATCCTGAAGTGATCGAACTCTGGTGTTCAAGAGTGCGATATAAATTTTACTTTTTTTTTTATATAGCTGCCCTTCTCTATTAAATTTTTTTATATACAATCTATATCTTATAAATATACAATTTCAATTAGTGATTTCATATTGAGAAATCTGGAAATGTATTAATTTCCCAAAATTCCTCAAATTTCCCAGTGCAGTGAAACATAAATTTTCTGAATTTGTTGGTAAATTGAGATATTTCATCATATCATATAATAATATTATAACTGTGCCAATATATGGTTTCTCTTTCTCTGTTTGATGTGTATATTATAGCATTTGATCATTAAGGCTTTCATTAAAGGCCTTAGTATAATTAACTTTACTTTATCAAACGAACATAAGCAGCAATAAATGCATTGAATCAATTTACATATTACTGAAATGCTTCTATTTTAAATATATTTGAACTTAATTGCTTATGAAAGCTTTATTTACAAAAGTCCAATAATTATTGGAGCAATTTTGAGATTATTATGCTTTTTGAAGCAAGAATCGCAAACTTAGGAGAGATTTATCGACTATACATCATCAATACACGAGGATATTAAATATTATAAATAACTTAAACATAGAGTTGGAGTTATGCAAGTACAGTTTTATTTAAAAGCACTGTAGAAATGAACAGTAAAAAAAGTAAATTTGGACAGCATTAAATCGAGTTTAATCAGTATTTAATCTAGGACTTTAAGAGCAATGTATTTAATACAGTAAAGAAAATCGCAAAATTCCAATTTCTATCCGACACAAAATTAGCCCAGCTCTACTTCCATTTAGATAAGTTGTTTAAAACATTCTGAATTCTAAATATACGATAATCTATTTCGTATATTCGACCATCACCAATTGCTATTGTCATATTGAAATAAATTATAAAGCTCATAATATTATTTATAGATATAAGCAATTCAATAATTTGCATAAAAGCTTAAAATCTTTTGTATACTAAAAGCTTCAGAATTCATGTATAGACGCATACTCTTTCGTCCCATTCCAAATATTTTCCCATCAATGGCCTCCAGAAATTCGTCAGTATACCTTTTCATAAAAGTGCTACGGTTTCGATACCTTCTGTGCTTTCTCACATCGAAGAAAGATGTTTCACATTAAATCATTGTTAAATCTTCCAATCGATGCGATAACCTTCCCTGAAGCACAATAGAATGCTGTAATTCAATGATGGTGGAATTTTCTAGGAATTCCAACAATGACAATTGAGCTGTTCTTCGAAAAAAAAAACGACCAAAAGTATCAAATAAAAAACCTTCCAGTTTAACATTCACCTGACAAAGAAGGATAAGATGAATAGCAAGGTGCGTCTAAGAAAAACAGGAAAAAGATGGATGGCAAAGCGTTTTAGCTTTGCAGAATGCTCAAGTTCGCTACGTTAATAATAATAATAATAATGGTGCTACATCGTTTCATATAGGAACTTAGGGCTTTCCATAAGGGAAGTTCGGGACATCCATTAATTTTTTTTCTTATACAAGGATGGGGTTGTCAGCTCTGTGGTATCAAGTGCATTGAAGCTCATTGGATGCAATTCGAACACCTTTAACGCCAGCAAAATTCTTGATGACCTAACGGGCCTAAAGGGGAATTCGAACTCAGGATACTTGCATTATAGAGTGAGTGCTCTACCACTTGGCCCATTGGGTGCCCAGTTCGTTACGTTTCTGCGCCTTAGAAATGATCGCGTAGTAATTCTATCAATAATGTTTCCGGTACACATTTTATATTAGGATTACTGATTCCAATAACGGTTAAACAGTTACCAAAAACCGGTTAATCACCCTATTCTTGAGACGGTTTTAAAATCGGTCTATATAAGTGATTAACCGGTTTTAAACAGTCTCTTTCAAGAAATTTTAAAATTTCTTAAGCTCAGCCCATATTCATGTTTACTTGCTTAGGTGCAACATACCTTAGGCTGCAACATACCTTTAAGGGACCGGGCCTTTCGCACTAACCTCCTCCAGTCCTGGCGGTTCTCCGTCAGCTCACTTTAGAAACGTAGAATAAGTCGCTATCGAACAGTTCGTCCTATCGGAGGCCCTTGCGAATTTTCGTAACAAACTTGTTTTTACGGGGAGAAGTTATTGCCCAACCCTTCTTAGAAGGACCAGATCCCTTGTTCGTTAACCTCAGGTTCGTGATTTCTCCCTGGGGTTGGTTACTCAATCTTCTATCACTCACCTGAGTGTCCCGGGGTCTACCAGGTATCAAGCCCGCTATCTCAGTCTTTAGCAGTCAAATTTAATTGATTTAAATTGGAATTCTTGTTAAGTTTTAAAGAAGTACAGTTCAAAAGAGTGGAATAGGCATAAAGCATACCGTTTTAGGTAGAAAAGGTACGTGAATTTTGATTTCGTGAAATTTTTCAGATCTATAAATTGTGCCGGGGCCATAACGTGAAAAAGGAAAATTAGAATTATATTTTGTCATTATTATATATATATATAATCAGTTTACTTCCGAAATAAAAGGTTTCGTAATATCACTTCAATAGAGTAGCCCTTAATCGAGTAGATGTACGAGTAAGATTTCAATTTCGAATAGAAATAATTTATCGATATTGGTTCACATTTATCAGAGATTTCAAGACATTTCAAATAATTCCATACTTTCTGCAATCGGTAGAAAAATAAGCTCTTTAGAGCAAAGGGATGCGTTTTCGAGAGCTTTAAAAAAATCAGGGTTCTGATTTGGAATAGAAAAGTTATTAACGGTATTTTACGGATGTTGAGATGGGCTAATTAAAGAGTGTCCCAAGAAACAATTTTTTCTCAATATAGTCCTATAGAATTCCTGAATCATGGCTTATCAGAAAGTCTCAAATAACGATTTGCTTAAATAACGCTTGTAGACTACCTAAAATAGTCGTTGAGACCTTTATACATAAAAGTGGCGCACCATTAAGGGGCTCAGGTGACTCTATAAGTATTACTGTGAAAGGAAACTGAAGAGTTCTATGAGACAATCTTATAAAACATCTATATAATCTTCTGAGAGAATCCTTATACAACACTCTAAATTTAATATTACAAACGGATATGAACCTGTTATAAGACCATAATCAGAATAATTAAAAGAATAAAAAAAAATTTCGTTTTAATACATATTTATCTAATTCCATTTTATGTTATTATAATTTTTTAATGTAATTTAGCATGTTTGGGTATTTATTAGTTCACCATTACCGCCATTCCAGAGATACAAAGATGGTCGCTGTAGCTGTGCCGAGAACCCACGAAAATCCATTTTGTCCCTGTAAATAATCTGCTAAACGCGTCTTCTTTTTCTTTATTAATATCCAATCGGTATATGAAGAAACGCCTCCTAACTTCGTCTCGACTGAGTTTTACGCTTATTTGTAAATTTTTAAGACTATTATGAGCATGCTACAAGTCTTCAATAGATCCAAGTCAAATTTAAGGGGAAATGAGGGGAAATCAGGGGCAGTTGTTGACATTTTGCATGCAGCGTTTGGATTGCAAAGGATTTTTCACACAAATTCATTCAATAAGTGTAAATTTGCTGTATTGTGCTAATGTTTTAAGGTTAAAATGTGCTGTGGTATAGTGATAACGAGTGCATAATCAAGAAATAGAGAAATTACTAAGTTTTACAGCATCTTCTCAAAGAATGCCTCACATTCTTTGTCAGTAGTGCTCAAAAACTTCCTGAGCATCTTAGTAGTGCGTCACTTTTACATATAAGGGTCACTGAGACTCATTCGGGAGTACTACAAGCGGTGTATAAGAAAAGCAGAGTATTGTATTTTAAGAACGGTACAAGCCAAAATGAAGGAGAAAATACTTCTTGGACGCTCCCATGGTAATTATTTATAAATTAAAAAGGTGCAAGTGCCACTGAAGGACAAAAAAAAATAATGGTACAAACTGATAAAAGTGGATTACTTTAATTTTTTGTGGCAATTATGATATCTTTCACGTGGAAAAAAGTGTTAGTGTACTGAAAGTCTGAGATTCTTCTATAAGACTATTTGCAAAGCAAATATGAGAATCTTATAGCAGTATTTAGTATTCTTCCATATTGTACTCATTGTGCTCTTCTATCCTAATAGAAAACTCACAACGTAATTAACCGGTTTTATTCATAAATTAGCAAGTAATAATTGCAAACAAATGACAAAAGCCTCTAGAAAAGGGACAGATAATCCTAACCGGCTTATGTAGGTGAGATTCTTAACGTGAGCTAACTCGAAGTGCATGCAAATTCGATTTGATGCTGAAGTAGGGAGACGGCGTTCAGTTATCTTGAATAAAATTCGTGAAATTATACAAATTTTGTATTTAAACCAAAATATCAAGGATTTGGATGAACTGACAGAAAAGTGTTATATGGGTGAAATGTAGACCAGAATGTTCTCTATAATTTTTCCATAGAACATGATCTCATCGATTACTCAGAAGCCAAGATAATCGAGGTTTTTTGTTTCTTAACTCGTTTTTTCATCCATCAGAGTGCCCCAAGTAGTCATTTGTTGAACTTCAACTATATCAAAGAATTGTTGTATTTTGTGGGACTTTCCATTTAAAACCCTATTTTAAGTGTCTTGGTGGAGTAGAGGCAGTCAAATTGGCATCTGAGTGATTTCAAAGCGTTATTATGGGAAAAATCAATTTTTTCACACTTAAACGGCAAAATCGGAATGATAGCGTAGTCTGACCGGAAAATGATGTATGGACGAAATGTAGAGACAAATGTCCTCTACAATTATGTCGAAGCAATCATCAAAATCGGTTCAGCGACAGTCGAGATAATTGAGGTTATGTGATATTGAAATTCGTTTTTTGACTGTGGCGCCCCTGGTGTTGGTCCCACGAAGTTCAAATGTTCTAGAAAGTTGTAGTATTTGGTGAGATCTTTCGTTTAAGCCCTCATTCATCAAAATCGGTCACATAGAACCGGAGATATGATTTTTTAAATTTTGTGAACTTTGACCCCTCATATCTCCGGTTCTATTGAAACCACAGCGCACATACGCACCATTTTGGAAACGTCCTAGACTGGACTACAACATACTAAAATTTCATTAACTTGCACAATGCCGTTTTTGAGAAAAGTGACTTTGAATTTCGATGAATTTTGACGCTATCACAGCGCCACCTGTGGTGACTTTTTGAACTTCCATCTGAAAGTGCTCATCGAGACGAAACCAAAAAGGTAAAATTTAGGTCGATATGTTAATTAGAACCGGAGATAGAGGCCGGTCAATGTTCGAACTTTGACCCCTTATAGCTCGGGTCAGGGGTTATGGATCGACTTAAGGTTTTTTTTGTTTGATAGGTATAATCAACGGCTACAACATACTAAAATTTCAGCCCGATCGCATAAGGAATTTTTGAGTTATTTAACTTTTAAGATTTAAAAATTTTCTTTTTAATAATAGCGCCCCTAGCGGTGGTTTTATGAACTTGTGATGTTAGAAGAGGAAGTGGCATTTCACGAGAGCTTTCCAAAAAGCCCTCATTTTTTAAATTCTGACAATTAGAACCGGAGTTATGGCCATTTTAAGAAAATTTTTTTGGACCCTTATAGCTCGGGTCAGGGGGGTCGGGGGACCTTAAGTTTGGTATTGATGGAAAGCTCTAAGGCCCAGCTATAACATACTAAAATTTGAGCCCGCTCGATGCCATAGGGCCGGAGCTATTGAGAAAACAAAAAAAGGGGGGTCTTCAAAATGGCGGAAGGAGGGGTGGGGGGTGGGGGGTCAATGCACCATGTTGCAATTTTCATACGATATTTAACCTTTGCCGAAAACCGCAAGTCGATATCTTTTTTAGTTTAGGAGCTATTAAGCTCCAAAGAGCGGCCGGACGGCCGGCCGGCCGGCCGGGAACGTAACTTAGCCCCCCATATATTCGTGATCAGGAAGTGGCGAAACACATTTTGGCCAAGTTTGAGCGCGATCGGAGGACATGAAATTTTGTTAGGATTATAGTAGGTGAGATTGTTAAGAATCTCACCTAATATTGAGCAAATCGATAAAATAGGACTACTTTGATTTTCATTAAGAAAATAACTAATATTTTCACGTTAAAAGGATTGTATTGAAAAAAAGTCTATAAAAAGAACTTGTAGCACACCTTGAAATAAGATTTATAAGAAAATAGTTCTTAAGGCTTTTGTTCTTATTAACATATACCTTGAGCTTGATGTAAGTAAAATATTATAGAAGATATTTTCTTGAGAAATATTATCTTATAAAAAGGGTTTCGTAGAATTGTATAACGCTTCTTATGAGACTTTTATATCTCTAGCCTATAATTCCGCTGCCAGCTGTTTAGAAGATCGTTATGAGATCATTTCAAGTATTTGGTTCTATAAGGCAACTAATTTGCTAGTTGGGGTGGGAGCCCTTCGAAAGTCCTCAAGCGCTATCTCTAACCATTTGCCCTCTAGCTCTGGTAACGACCAAACAGTCGTACATGCAGCTTGAAGTATTGGGTGAGATTCATAACAATCCCACCTTTTTTTTCCAAAAATCTCTATGTTTTCAAAAATCTACTAAATTGTGAAAGTCAACTCAAACTTCAAATATTTATTTCCTCGCTTCTGGAGTTCGAGCAATGATATAAAAAGAAGATACCAAATAAATGTTGGTGTAATTTCCAATTTCTGCAAGACCCTTTGATATCCTTCCGCTTACGCTCTTACGACCTTGCAATTAGCCACTTTGATACTATATCATGGTAGAAATTTTCACATTACCAAGCTTCTAAATGGAAGGTATAATTCATAGTGTAGGACAATCTTTGCTCACTGTATATTAGAATGCGGAAGAATTCCATTTGGGAGGAAATGGAAAAAAATCATGAGATAGAAAAACATAAAGAAAATTGTCACTTTCCACCAAAGGAGTTTTTTTTCTGCTTTTCCCCTGTGATCCAAACCTTCGTCAGACAATGACCCGTTTTTCCTGTAGCTTAAATTGGCCAGGGGGAGTAGGTGGTCGTAATGGATTCAAATGAAAGACAACCATGTCACCTTCTCTACGCCAAAAGGGTAACCATTTTAATGTAGAGTTTTGAGTGTACTCACTCTCAATCTCAATAACAGCCGTATTAGCATTTTAAGCATTACTTCCTTATACAATTATGGAGGAATTTTAGACGTTGCTCACATTTCCACAGTTTCGCCATTTCCTCGGGTTTCTCACTAAATTGCCCTAATGTATCTTCCATGAAAGATTTAACAGTAATTACACAGGACATTTTTTTCTATTAAGACTATTTATTTTACGATTAAACTTATTTCGAGGCTGTAAAAGTCACCCAACAGACAAAAAGTAAGCCAAAGTTTCACTTAATGATATTAACATAATTTTTTATTTAGGGTGTTCTTTTTTGCTTTTTAAACCATAAATTCTCTAACAATAAATTTTTATGTTTGACTTTGTTACTTGCACCAGAAATGGTTCTATTTGTTATAACGTAAATTGTAAAACCCGAAACAACGTGCGTACATACGTACGTACTCGTTTAGATCAGCAACTGTGCTATCTAAAAAAATAAAGATAAAATAAATAGAGATTAAAAAATAGCGGATGCCCCAATATAACGGTAGAGAGGCATTTGTCCGAGAGTCCGGGAATTTTGATGTTCGGGAATCTGGGGCTTTAGGAGTTCGTAAATTCGAAAGTCCAAGGTCTGAGAATCTGAAATTTTTAGGATTTTGGCTTTCGGAATTTTGACTTGCAGGATTTTGGCGTTCGTTAATTTGGCTTTCGGGATTTTGGATTATCAGGATTTTGGTTTTCGGAATTTCAACGAACGGGATCTTGGCTTTTCAGACTTTGAATTTAAGAATTGTGATTATTGGTGTTATTCGACGGTTGATTCAAGGGGTCCCTGTCAAAATTCCAAATGCCATAATCCCGTAAGCCAAAATCCCGAACGCCAAAATCCCGAATTTGCCAAAATCCCGAAAGCCAAAATCCCGAATTCTTAAAATTGTCATAGCTACTCCCACGATTGTACCCGCGTCTGCTGGAGGCCAAAGGGAAATCTTCTGTGTCTTAGGAAATTATTCTACACATTACCCTCGATATAATTTCATCTCTTTCAGGATTTTGAAAATTCGGGGTTTTGGCTTTCGGGATTTTGCCCTTTTCGGGATTTTGGCGTTTGGGATTTTGGCTTTCGGGATTTTGGCTGCCATCGGATTCAAGTATTATCAATTCCGGTAAGCGTCGGGGAATGAGACAGCTCAGAAAAAATTTTAATTCTTCCCAAAGCTTTCGGCTCAGACTCCAAGCCTTCCTCAGTGGCTGGGACGGGAAAGAGTATACTCTTTTATTCTTCGAATTGTTTACAATAATTAGTGTTACTCAAATCTGTTCTCTTCTTGCTTGGTCATACTTCTCTTTGGTTCACAGGGCATAGGATCTGGGGCACTGCAGTTTTCCTTTCTTTTCTCAATTTTTTTTAATAGGTTTTGTTCTGTATGTCTTTTTTCTTGGTTTCTTTGTGAGACTACTGGTTTCAAAGTTCGATTTTAATGAACCATTTTTCCTTGCATACAGTGGGACCTCGATAGAGTCAACCCCCGATAGAGTTAATCTCCAATAAAGTCAACTGTTATTTTTTTTACTCTACGGACTGTGATAGAGACAACTTTTCCATTATTATTGAAATAATAATATTGTATGACTTTTTCGAAATTAAAATCAGTGTTTTGGTGTATCAATGTAACGCTTTTAACACAAGAAAAACAATATTATGATCAAATTTTTATATTAACCGTGTAATCAATTTTCGACAAAATTTGTTTTCTTTTCGTGATTTTAAGCATTTTGACCGATTGAAATTCTCTTGTCTTTTTTCTCTTGTCTTAATTTTTTTTTTTGATTAAGCCCTATGATCCCGTATGACGTGTTTTCCTGTAATTACAAAATGTTTCCTGTAGGGAAGAAATGAGGGTCATAATAATAGTCCCGAGGTTGAGTTATTAGGGGGTCATCTGAAGACTCCAAGTAGATATCTCTAACCATTTAGCGCACATTTTTTAGAACAAGAAGAAAATGAGAAAAATTGATTTTATTGCTCTTTTTGTGGAGGTTAGAGCCATACTTATGTCATAACGAAAAAAGAAATTAAAAATAAAAAAAAACTTAAAACGAAAAAAATTTAAAATAAATTCTAATTAATAATTTTAATTGCATCAGAATTTTCAGCAATTAAATATCTACCGGAGCTCTTCTCAAAAAAAAAGTGAAAAAATAAATCTTTAAGACACCATTTCCTTATCTTAACATCGTGGATGGACCTTAATATTACCACATGGGTAGTAATTTTCATTTAAGATACTACACTGAGAGAAATCCGAAAAAGTTAAAATAACATTCCGGAAATGTTTATTTTACCCTGCAGTATTGATCCAAAATCGATGTAAACATTAACCTTTTTAGGTGTATTATGGGTTAAACTTACCCTTTCTCATGTTAATTTTACCCTTAAAAAGGTGTAAAATTAACATTAAAAAATGTTGATATATTTTTACACCTAAAAAGTGTTAAATTTATGAGGAAAAAAAGTTAATCGCACCCTCTTTTTTTCTCAGTGTAATAATAAAAAAATCTGTAAAATCATTCCTTAATCTCCAACTTTCGCCCAAACATACGACTTTTTTTTTTGGACCAGAGGGTGTAGAATTTATGGTTTAATTGAACAAAATATTCTACTATTGTCTTAAATTTATCAATTATCTAGTACAAACATAAAATAATACCCCTTTATATCAAAATTTCACATTTTATCTGATTTTTTCGGACTTCGATAGAGTCACCGAATCCAATGGAGTCAACAGGCCTGGAAATAATTAGTTGACTCTATCGAGGTCCCACTGTACTAAAATTGTACATTTAGCACATTATATTTTAAGAATGAATATTTTATTTGTTCAATATTTTGTGAGACATTGTTGTAAGGACAATGATTTCGCTGAATTTAACATGAAAGAAGCATTCCATTTTTTTCTCCTTGAAAAATAAATAGATGGAAGAACAGCTTGACCTCCTTTTACGAATTCTCGCGAATATTCTTAAGGAGCACAATAAAGAATTTGCTGAGCAAGACTTGAGAAGAGTTGCATTCAATTATCTAAAGCTGCTAATGTAGAGATTTGCCTCAATGTCCTTTCAGAGTCAAAAAAAAAAAAAACGCTTGACAAGTGCGCTTAGGTGCCTTCACAGTCTCTCGAGTTTAAAATGCATTGCATTATATTGCGAAAGAGAATGCATTTCTCAAGTGAAAATCAATAAGCATTTGCAATTGTCATTTTTGTGCATTTTTAAATTCTTTGTAAACTTTGTACTGAGCTCTTAATCTCTATGGATATCATTTTGAAAGAATTTTTTTTTACAATGTAATTTATTTAAGATTTCTGTTTAATTTACATTTCAACGCTATTTGTAACAGTTTCCAGCCTAAGCTGTTCTCTTTTTTATTTTTATTTTTATTCTTAATTGTTCTATAAAAGTGTATTGTGTATATTTAGTGAGTATTTATAATATGTTTTCATATCCATTTTATTTTTTGAAAGAATAATTTGGTAAAATACAATTGTTTTTAGTTTATTTTTCTTTTCGCCAAAAGAATTTATTTTAAATAAAAATATTTCAGTCTTGATAATAAATTGTTTCCTGTATGTGCTAATTTTTGTGCCAAAGCTTTATTATGTGAGATTTTATATAAAATATTGTTCCCATAATTTACAGAAATTATTTTTCCACACCATTAATTGTTAATATTGTTATTAACTGTCACAAGGTTCATCAACACTGTTTAATTGTGCAAACATTGGGCACTAATTAGGAATGTTTCCGAATTTTCACAATGAATTTATGAACGATGTATTTTATAAACAATCATATAAAATAGGTGTAATTGTATTTATCAACATTTCCACAAAAAATATATATTTTGCTAAAATATATTTTAAATTATATACAAATTGAAACTTTTAGAGAAAATCATTACTCCGCAATATTAAGAGAATACACTACAAATTTCTTTTTTGCTTATGATATTTTAATGTTTAGGAGAAATTTTTATTCAAAACTGTTTAAAAAAATAATTGTCTCTTAATCTTTTGGTTATAACATTAGTAATAAATTTTCATATTGCAAAGATTGATAAAAGGTTTCAAATTACTGAACAAATAAGAAAGAATACCATATAAAATATTTTTTTTTAAGAAACTTAGAGATATTCACCTAGGGTTTTCTAAGACCCTTCCATTAAGTGGACAGGACACTGCGTCACATAGTTTCTTCAATGTCATTTTACGATTATCTCTTCTCATTTTAATTTTTTTTTATAAATTTTATAATTTTTTAACCCGGATTTGTCAAAGTTATAATCATATAATGCTTAGTCAATGCTTAAAATAAGTTTTAATGACGGTATAAAGAAGTTTGATTGATGTAATAAGTCGATAGACTTCAGATCTGTAAAAGGGTTTAAGCCAAAAAAATTATTAAGCCTAAAAAATAAAAGATTTTATTTTTTTACTTAATTCTATCCTTTTTATGTTCTTATTCGCTCTTTGTCCTTATTTATTACATCTTATTAAATTGCAATATGATTAATTATAGATAATAAAAATGAGCTTTTTCCTAATTTAAAAAAAAAAATATCTGTTAATTTTTAATAAATTTAAAACTCAAAATGCTAATATTTATTGTGATTCCCAATGCGAAACTTTTCTATTCTTTTCAAAAACAAAAAAAAAGGAATTATAATTTTTTTCTTGAAATTACAGACTGCTTTTTTTTAATCTTTAAATTCGGTTTAATTCATAGACCATACGTGAAGTAAATATCAATTTGTATCGGAAAGTGACTAGAAAAACGCTCTATTGTCTAAACAAACAAACGTTTCGGCGAAAGGGAGTGGACATTCCAACAATACGTAACTGTCGCAAAAATCGCACGTTCATTTTTTAATTACGATCCTTATACGTCCTCGAAGAACTCAAGATTAAAAATATTAAAGGTTTTTTTTTGTTTCCCCCCTTACCTAACCCCCCTTACCAAGGTCTTAGGCCTTTATGCCTATTTTGACCAGTATCCCATGAAAAAATAAATAAAAACATCCATAGAAATGGATACCCAAATCATCAATCTATAAAATTATTATTTGACAAATACTGAGGAAAAACAATAAATAACAAAGACGGGAACCTTACACATTAATTGCTGTACTGCAATATTAAAGGTATAATTCGTGATTTAGTCTTATCTTTCCATCGGTTTTTGTTTAAATTGGATTGATTTAAATTATTTTAAAAATCCTGATAATATGAAACTGGTTCCACCATGGGATTAATTAACAAGAGGTCCATAAATTTGAATTTTCATTTCCTATTAATTTGCTTTTTAAAGTCCAGCGCACAATAACTTTTGTTTGTAAACATGTTTTCAAAATTTCCCATTCGAATGAGCGAGATGACTAGATTTAGATCTCACTCACTCTCATTGAAAAATCAAAAACATATTTACTAAACAAAAGTTATTGTGCGTTGGGCATAATGAATTTAACTTTAATTGTGTTTTTTTTCGTAAATTGTTAAACGAGAGAAATTTTTGATATTTTCCATAGCATACTTGGATAGAACTTTATTAAATATTGTTTTCAAATAATTTTCTATCTTGTTGGTTTTAATCAAATATTAATTATTTTGGATTACAAAAATGTTTAATTTATTTTTTCGTAATGCATTAATAAATTCAGTCAAATAAAAAAATAATAAACTAAGTCTAATAAAATAGTGAAAATTATAAATTATAGATTCTTAGGTAATTCTTAATGGTCAATTTTGATATACATAGGGAGAAGTGGGGCAATTTTGAATTGGGGCATCTTTAAAATTGAGTTTTTTTCTACTTAAAAAATTTCGCAAATTTTTCTGGTATATATAAAATTACTGTCGAATTAAATTTGTTTATAAATCACTACAAAACCAGCTTGAATTTGAAAATTGTTCAAGAAGAGGGTTTCAAAAAATCATTAACCTTAATTAATGAATTGAACAAAACGAATAAAAATAAGGCTTTTGACCTTGAACAATTCATGATGGCGAATTAATGAATGTTCAGCTGGACTATCTACAAAACATATCCGAAAATCATTGAAATCACTAGGGCCATTTTTTTGCAATGTTAGAAAAACCTCATTTTTTATGTATTTTAGGGGGATAGGGGGCGCATAAAAAGGGAGGGGGAAAAACTAAAGAGATTACTTTTCTAAGTAATGCCATTTGAGGAGGGGTCATCTAAGACCAGAAGTCGATAGCTCTTACCGTTTGAATTTTATATGGGTCAAAAGACTGAAAAAGTGCGAAAAACAGTATTTTTAAATTAGGGCTGTTACCGTTACTTTACCGATTCACCGCCGATTGTGACCGATGCAGTCGGGTTCAGAATTAAAATATATTTTCAAAATGTCCAAATTTAACCAAATCCGTTGAAAATGAGGCCCTCCAGGGCGGTTGATCTCGGACCTTGAATAATTCAAGATGGCGAATTAACCGGTGAAAGGTGTCTGAGGACGAAATGTTCAGCTGGACTATCTACAAAACGTATCCGAAAATCATTGAAATCGCTAGGGCCATTTTTTTGCAATGTTAGAAAAACCTCATTTTTTATGTATTTTAGGGGGATAGGGGGCGCATAAAAAGGGAGGGGGAAAAACTAAAGAGATTACTTTTCTAAGTAATGCCATTTGAGGAGGGGTCATCTAAGACCAGAAGTCGATAGCTCTTACCGTTTGAATTTTATATGGGTCAAAAGACTGAAAAAGTGCAAAAAACAGTATTTTTAAATTAGGGCTGTTACCGTTACTTTACCGATTCACCGCCGATTGTGACCGATGCAGTCGGGTTCAGAATTAAAATATATTTCCAAAATGTCCAAATTTAACCAAATCCGTTGAAAATTAGGCCCTCCAGGGCGGTTGATCTTTGACCTTGAATAATTCGAGATGGCGATTTAACCAGTGAAAGGTGTCTAAGAACGAAATGTTCAGCTGGACTAATTACAAGATATATCCGAAAATCATTGAAATCGTTAGGGGCAATTTTTTGCAAAGTAAAAAAAAACATGTTTTGGAGGGGATAGAAGCGGTGGGAGTACTTAGGGTAAGTTAGTTCGCTGGAGAATGCTGACTTGTGGGGGGTCATCGAAGACTGGAAGTCAATATCTCTTACCGTTTAGCAGCCAAGATGGTGAGAATTTGAAAAACAATTTTGATTATGAAAACTGCTCTGTCTCTTGGAGTTCGAGCAGTTAAAATAAACAAATAACACCCCAATATTAATGGTGTCCTAATTCAAAGCTGCCCCACTTCCCTCTATCAGAATGATTAGTCAATTCTTTTTAGAAAAAAGGCTTCCTATTAGGTTTCAGTGTGCCTTTGTGAATATTTATGCAAAAAAGTAAATGTCGATAAGCCTTTGAATAAAACTGATCATATTGTTAACAAGTTTTAATATGAGGTTGTGTAACAGTCCTAACTCTCCTTACTGCCAATCAAGTTAAACTTAATTTTTCACATTCACCGTTGGATCTCTGAATCTTTGAAAGTGATAAAGTAGGAAAATCCAAGATGTAAATGTTTCAGAGATAAATACAGAATCGTTTGTCTCTGGATCACCCTCCCTCCGAGGTATGCACTTAATCTTCTTCCCTCTTTGGACCTGTCACATGCGTCGAATTTAAACCTAATTCGACTGTGGCCAGGATTCTATTTATAACCGCTTCTTGACGCCGTCATCATATCAATCCCGGCATGATGGGTGAAATTTTCAAGGGACTTTTTTTTTGTACATTGAGTATTTTTCCCGCCTCATTATGCTTTAATGTTCAATTGTGTCTGCAGTTGACATCAATGGGATTCATGAATTAACATGAAATTATCCTGGGATTTTAATTTGTTTTATTCTCTTTAATTTTCACGCTTATTTGAAAAGCCCTTGGTGGGTATAACAACCAACTTGACGGTATCAAAAGCAATAGCCTTAAGGTGAAATTTGTAAAAATATGATGGGACAAAAAATCTAATTAGCATTTGAGAGCAGTTTTTTTCTTATCGTTATGTATAAGGGGTAGGAATTTCGAATCAGATTCGCGGTTGTATAAGGAAATGCAGTATTTTCATGAGCCTGAGATGGTTTTGAAGAGACCGAAAAGGAAAAGAAAGCAAAATTTAATGTAGATGTTGGATGTGATCCAGAAATTGGCTTATGCTCAGCGCCATTGGCAATTGGTACCGGATACAAATTTGGCATTAAATGGGTGCCAAATGAATGGGATTCTGGAAAGGAGGCATGCTTCCTATTTTCCTTTCAACATTCATGCCTTATTTCTTCCGTCTTTAGTGTTGCAACTGGGCATGGACCAAAAGAAAAAAAAGTTGCAGGAAAATTCAAGAGAAAGCTGAGGATTGAAAGAATGTTTTCGTGTGATGCAAAAAAAAAGGAAAAATACTTTTCCACCCTCAATGGCTAGGGAATGAATACTTGAAGAAGGATGCACTGAAGATATATTTCAAGACATTCCCTTACTTGTTCACCCATTTGATTTATATATTGACTTGCAATGGCGACAGGGATGGAATAAATTTCAAATTAATAACTCTCTTTCACTTCCTCTCCTTGTTGACTTATACTCAACTATTTCTTTGCAATATACTTAATGTAAGATGATGATATTTTCTACTTCAAGAACTGAAAATGCCATCAACAAAACACTATACAACTTTTTCAGTGAGAAAAACTTTTTCTCCAGATCTCTGTCAATTTTTCTTCTCATAAGATTTCTCTTGAGGTGTTCTTTGTATTACAGGGCCCTTATTCACAATCCAATTAGATCATATTTTCAGTATTCTTTTGATGGTGGAAGTTGTCGTAAATAAATTTCCAGCATTACCCCTGGTTGAGAGTGAAAATGAATAATCACTGTTCAGAATGTGGAGAAAATTGTTTGGACCTTTGAAGGTGATTTTTCCTTATACTTGATTTTTACTTATATTCTTTCTTTACCTCCAGGGAGACAGAAAAAAATCTGTGCTTAATTTGTAAAGTTGGGATTTATGACTTTTTCTAATAGAATCAAATTGGTTTTCTTGTCGTCTATCTTTTCGATGTTCCACCCACTACATTGATATTCTTACTTTTTTCATTTTCTTCTCATTAATCTGATTAACTATCCACTCACAGAAAAAAAAAATGTTGAACAAAACTCTGATGATGTTAGCTGCTGAAGTCGATTTGGTCTGAAGTTTTTCATTCTCCCCCTTTTCCCATAAACACGACGCTGTTATAATAATTTCTGATTGTCTAAATACGTAGGATGTAAAAACGTTATGACTGTTTTAAAATAACTTATAATTGTGACAAGTTCAATTTAGAATCAGTTGGAATTATCTGAGTGAAGTTAGTTATCCATTAATTCTTTCGCGTCACACTTTTATTCACGAAAACACTTTCATAAACTTTTACCCTTGCCGACTATAGGGTCATATATGACCCGGATAATTCTACGCGCTTTTCTGGAAAATTGAGAGTAGTTTATTATATCAAAATATGCAATATACAATCTTTGAGTATTCCATTTTGTGTTTCTAAAGAACTTTTTGCTGAAAAAAATAAATGAATATAGAAAATATGAGTCAGATGTTGGAATTTCGGTCTAAAACTTTCTTGTTCTTCTTTATGTTTTTATTGGCCGACGTTTCGATCCTTGGCTGGGACCTTCTTCAGGGCCTACATACAATTTTAAACATGAATCTGACAGTTCAGGAAACTCATTTTAAATAGATTTTTTACAACGTACATCAAAAAACATCTGACTCATATCATCCTAACGGTCGACCCTCAACATTGGAATATAGAAAATTTTGAAAAAGAAAAGTCATTTCACAAAGTTCGAAATTCGAAATTCGTGATTTTTGATCTGAAATATTTTCTTTTCCTGAATATCTGGAGTCTTGAGAAAATTAGCCAAGAATCTTACATCCTTCTATTATGATGTCGTGTACATAGTTTCAATTAATATAAATAGTCAAAAAAAACTTTTTTTCCCCGGGTCACATATGACCCTAAAGACGCGAAAGAGTTAAGAGGTGTTAGAGTGTGCTAAAAACGGTTAACTCTAGCAGCAATTTTCCAATTTTTGTACAAAAATTGCACGATTTTGGAAGTTTTGTTGAAAAAATCGTACGATTAAGAATCGAAATATTGCAGAATTTGGAGATTGTTGTGCAAAACTCTCACCATCTTGCGATTTTGACACAAAAGCGGTGGAAAAGCATCCTATCCTTTGCGAAATGCTAGAACTCGTGACTTAGTTGCTATATCTTAAAAGCGGTGGCAGCCAAAATCTCGAAAGCCAAAATCCCGAAATCTCGAATGCCAAAACCCCGAAGAGGCCAAAATCCCGAATGGTCAAAATCGTGAAAGGGATGAAATTATATGGAGGATAATGTGTAGAATAATTTTCCAAGACACATAAGATTTCCCTTTGCCTCCAGCAAGTTCGAATGCAATCGTGGAAGTTGCTATGACACTTTTAAGAATTCAAGATTTTGGCTTTCGTGATTTTGGCCCGCATTCGGGATTTTGGCTTTCAGGATTTTGTCGTTCGGAATTTTAGCTTTCGGAATTTTGACCGGAACCCCCTAAAAGTACTATCTGATAGAACTGATTTTCGAACAAAAATTACTTATCGCGTTATAACCGTTTCATTACCGGTTCACAACCGATTTGAATCGATTTTTAAACTACTCATATACATTTTAGGTATAATTTAATTGAACTTCCGGTTAGTAACCGATTGGAATCAGTTGAGGCTTGTCAGGAATTCCACGACCTTTTCGAAGACCCAAACATGATACCTTTCGATTGAGAAATACGCTATCTAGAGACATTTTAACCTATTATCTTGAAAACTCGTTACTAGTAATGACACAACGGTATTTTCGTATATGGACGAAATGTCCGCCTGGATAACCTCTAACACTTATCCAAAAATGAAAAAAAGGGAGGTGCGAATGAGGAGTATGCTGTAGATTTTAAGGATTTCCGACTGGCGTTGCACAACTAGGCTCAAAAGAACCCTTTGTGTCCCTCATTTTTCATAATTCCACGGAGCATGATAATCATATAGGTTTGATTTAAAGGGAGTCTGCTGAAAGTCCCAAGTCTCTATCTCTAGTTAGTGCTGTAGGAGTGGTAACGGCGGGATGGATAGATGGACAGACAGGAAAATTTTAGGAATTACTGCTCTCCGTGTGGAGTTTGAGCTGTAAAACTATAAAAAATCAAGAGAATTTTTACGAAAAATTGAAAAATTATCTGACAATTTTCATTGAACAAGAAAAAAATATGGGAAGTGTTTTACAAAGAGGAGAAAAATCTCAATTTCAAAGGTGCCCTACTTTCCCCTAGGAATAAGTCATTTTTGTTTCATTCCTAAGGAAAAATGGCATTGTCGTTTAATGTTTTTAATGAATTATCTTATTTAAATTATCTTATTTAAAATTATTCACTACACATTTTTACTTAAAAGAAAAGGATTTGTTGTTTTGATTCGTTTTTACACAATTTTAGTAAGTGGAAGAGCTGTTTGACCAGCCAAATATCAAGGAAAAGTCCGTTAAGAACCTGTTTTGGATATTGTTTATGTGTAAAATCACTTCCTTATGTACAATTGCTTTTAAATATTGTGAGAAATCTTCATCAAAATAGAATATTTTGAAGTAAATCACCAGTTAATTTCGTCAAAAAGCTCCATTTTGATGAAAATATCTCACAATGTGTACAGGCTGTGATAGTAGTATTTAAAATAAAAATTAAAATTTATTAAGATTTTTTTGATAGACGAGTATTAATAAGCCTTAAGGCCTCTCTACACATTGGGAGCAATTTTTGTCAAAAATTGCATTTTTGACAGAATTTTGAACATTCACTGCAGACGGTTTTCTTCAAAAAAGCAATTTTTGACGAAAATAGCTCCTAATCAATGTGTAGAAGCCTTGAGATAGCTAGCAAAATTTAATTGTTTATTGAATTATTTCACGTATTTTAAAAACAATTCAATTTATTTTATAGAATTTTGAACTTTGGGAAAAATTCTCTCCAACAATATTGCTCTTTATTAATTGTAATGTATAATCCTCTACAAGGTAGGAATTTTTGGTATTATAATACAAATAGCATTGTATATTTAATGAATTCATCTGCGGAAAATTTATAAATCCATGCAGGAGAATTTTCAATTATTCAAATGCAATAATAAATCGATATTTATTTTCCCCAATGATAATTATCATTTTCCCTTTAACTGTGGCATAATCAGTTCTCCAATAACGTGCAAATAAATAACCATTATATATGTATTTTGGTCATGGGAGTAATTAATAGCAATATGATTAGTCAGATTTCACGGTAAAACCACAAATTTATGCTACAAATAAAATCCAAATATATACAAGGAAATAAGAAAACTTTTTTGTATTTTCTCAGGAGTTAAAATGAGTAGAATTATTCAGAAATTTATGACTACAGAAAGGTTTTCATTTTAACGGATACTGATGCAAGTACTTTGGAGATTTGTACGGAAAGTAAACTAATAAAATTTGCCTTTTCAGGATCTCCAGCATCAACTTTCACACATGTAGATATATATTCCCTTTGCATGAGTTATAACAAGATAAAATGAACGATTCGCAGTTTATTTGCTCCATCAACAGAGCAACCCATCAAATGTTATGGCTTAACATTTTGGCGGTACTCTGAAGCTTGATGGAAAATGTATGTTTGATCTCAAGCTTCAGAGAAAACCAAAATACATGTAGAACATTATGTCTACATAGTTTAGTTTTCTAACAATGCACTTCCCCACAATCAAATATTTTCTATGTAATTTAGTAGAGAACATTAAGTGAAACTTTCGCGCCTCATCGTCAAGTATTACATGAGGAAGATTGGAAATTCTCAGAATGATCGTACAACTTTATTTCAGCCCACGTAATGAGGCTCGTGAGGAAAGTTTGTGAAAATCTCCAAAAGTGATGAGGGCATCTCATTGATTCCCAATGGAGAGTGCATGTTAATGTAACAATAGATAGAGGTCTGGTAATTGATTTAAAGGTTCATTAAAAGCTAATTAAGTTTTGTACAAAAATGAAAATTAAATTAGGGCTTTAAAGTAATTTTGTTGCAGAATCGATGGGTCAAATAAACGAGACTAATTGTCTCAATTTTTAATTCTAAGCCTCCAAAATTGCATAAGTTTTTAATGTGAAATCATATTTTATGCTCTTAAGGCCTCTACACATTAAGAACAATTTTCGTCAAAAAATGCATTTTTGACAGAATTTTGACGTTTACGCCAACAGCAGTACACGCAAAAAATGAATTTTTGGCAAAAATTACTTCCAATGTGCAGAGGCCTTTAGTCAATTTAAATTTAAACCCATTTTTACAGGCAAAAGCTACCTTTTTATCAATAAATATATCAAATTTTAATTATCAAGCAATTGAATACCACAAATAGTACACGTGAACGCTCATTATTAGCGACAATTAATGTGAATTGCATTACAATTTTTAAAAGCAAGTCTGATACCACACAGGAAAAATATTAGATTTGGTAAAATAGTTCGTAAATATTTGTGAATTCCTACTGGGGATTTACGAAATGCTTTTAAATTGTATAACCCACCAAGATGTTCCTAAAATTTGTACGTTTTTTTCTCAAAAATTGTTCGTAAAACGATCGCTTGTCAAGCATTTTTTGTTCTTCAACAAAAATTTTTTTTCCTACAGAAAAGGTTAGCAAACTTCACGAACAAATGACAAAATTTTACGAACACTTTTTGTGTGTTTGCCAACATTTACGAATAAATGTTTAAAAAAAAAACTACTCGTCAGGTGATCAAGTTAATGTTTCTGAGAAAATACAAATTTTTACGAATCATTTAGCAGGTTATACGATATACGAGCAGTGCGTCTCTAAATGTGTAAGCTTCCCGTCTTTGTTATTTATTGTTTGTCTTCAGTATTTGTCAGAGTTTTAGTATTTAAAGGATTTTCAACATAGGATATTGGTCAAAATAGGCCTTAAGGCCTCAGATCTTGGTAAGGGGGATTAGGTAAGGGTGGAAACAAAAAAAAACAATATACGAGCATTTCGTAAGTTCAGAGATCCACAAAAATTGACAGTTTTAGATTTTTTTCTCTGTCCTGGATGATATTTAATTTTGAAATATTTATTATTCAGTCTGTTTAATTAAATGTACGTATTTGAATAATTAATAAAGTCAATTTTTGTCTTATTAATTAATTAATTAATTAATATTTATTTTTTATTTAACAATTTGTACCATCTCTTATAAAAATATTCTTCATTAAGAGTCATTTCCATATAAAACTCTTCAAATTGTTCGTATTTTGAAAATTCCAAGCACCTTCGAGAGGTTCTTGGAATTATTTCAACAAAACGAGAAATTTCACATCTTTAAATTTTGAATTGCAGGTTTCAGAAATGCAAAACTTGATATCCACATGGTTTGTGTCTTGGATTTTAAGATCATAAGACATTTGACAGATTTGACATCTTGATCTTGATTTTTTGATTTCAGAATTCCAAAATCTTGAAATTTCCTTGATCTCGATCCTGATCTTGATCTCAGAATTGAGGTCAATGACTGTTGCATAGCTTTTAGATCTGTAAAATTTCATAAAATCGAAATTCACAGCATTCTTCTTCTTCTTTTAAACATTAGAATAAAATTTAATATAGTTCAACTCAATTTGAGTGAGGAGGAATAGGATAGATGTTTGAGAAAGAAAATTATGTGAATTTTTAGGACTTTGATTTGTACCAGAAACAACAAAAATCAAATAAAAAATGAATTGTGGTTAGTAAATATTATATTAAAGTGCAGGATATTAGCTAAGTCCCTAATTTTTTTTACAAATCGAATTTTATGTTTTGTTGACCAAATTTGTTTTCTACTGCTCATTTGTACAATTACTATTGAAATTTACAGCTGCAGCAGCACGGTCAGTAATGGTTCTGGTATAGCTTTTGGATCAGGGAAATTTCATAAAATCAAAATTTTATTACGCCTAGAAACAGGATGGAAATCTTAATTTAATAAACTTTTTCTGATCTCTAAGATGTACTGAAGGCTGTGATATTGTTGAAATCAGCATTTAAGTTTTGGAAAAGGATTATTCGTTTTCTATATAACAATTTTGGTTGCTAATGCCTCTGGCACACGTTTTATAAATTAGGAAAATGTCGTTAAACCAAAATTTACATTCCTTTCTTAGTCAAACGTTTCGCATGTGAATATCTCACTATTTGGCATTCAAAATTAGATTGAACCAAAATTAATTTGTTATGACAGTCAAAAGAAGAAGAAGAGTTAAAAAAAATGGAATAGACATATGCAAAATATTTGAGAAAGAAAGGGATGTTAATTTAGATTATATGAAATTTTCTTCATCTAAAAGATGTGCCAGACTTATAAATTATTTAAATATTATATTTTTTAAAGATTTATGGCGCTGGCACACCTTTTCAATTTAATGAAATTCAATCGATTGACATTTTAACTTCTTACTCTTTCGAACTGGAATAAGATATGTTTGTGTCTTTCTGTCAAATGAAAATTGAAATTTCAATTTCACAGCTGTATCTGATCTCAGTTTAAAAGAGTAAAAGGTAAAATCTCAATCGATTGAATTTCACTAAATTGAAAAGGTGTGCCAGAGCCATTAGGTTTTAATGTTCCAATGCTTTTTCAATATTGTGTAATTTATTCATCCATTTAAAATTTTAATTTCTTCCTCTTTCAAAAAAAATCAGTTGTAGTTCTCCCCTTCTTGAAATTAAAATTGCAATTGAAATTTAAATTTCTATTTGACAGAAAGAGATAACTATATCTGATTTCTGTTTAAAAGAGTGATAGCATTGGTACACTTTTTTCAATTTAGTGCAATTCGTCGAATTGAAATTTTGCCTCTTACTCTTTCAAACTGAAATCAGTTATATTTGTCTCTTTCTGTCAAAGAAAAATTGAAATTTCTATTTCACCTTTGAATTTCAATTTTAATTTTCATTTAAAAGAAAGAGACAAATATAACTAATTTCAGTTTAAAGCAGTATGAGGTAAAAATTCGATCGATTGAATTTTACTAAGTTGAAAGTATCAGAGATATTTTTTTTATTAAAGTTCCCTATTATTAAAGAATAATTGTAAAAAAAGTTTATCTGTGTATAATTGGCTCATCCTACCCTACAGGAAATTTTGCTATCCCTTTGATTAACTAAACTAAATTCATTAATGAACATATTATGACCAACTGCATCATTTTGTTTAAAATTTTTCCAAAAAAAAAATTATACATCCGTGAAAATTCTTCTACATCAGTTTTGCACAAATGAATTCATTTCCTGTAAGAAAACTTTCATCTTACTGACTGTAACGACTCGTGATTACGATAATACAGTGAATTGATGTGCATTTGACTCTATTGTGCAGATCTTGAAAGAGGTACCTTTTGTGAATGCTTTCACAGCATGAAACTCAATAAGGTTGGCTCTTGGATGTTTTATACATCCCAAAAGTACTTGAAAATGAAAAATATGGAAGAGGAAATCGTCGCGGTGCTTTTAGCGATGCAGCAAACTTAAATAGTCATCAGAGTCATGCTTGAATTATCAATAGAGCGTCTCGAGGAGCTTTTCGCGATTGTGCCATCAATTCTCTGTCATTGTTTAAATCCATTAATCCACCCTCACAGTGCACTTCAAGAATCAAGAGGCAGAGACATGCAAAATTATAGCTTTCTGGGGTAACAAATCCCACAAACATTCCTCAAACTCTTTTATCTGCCTGCTCCAATTCTTTCCTGTCACCCAATTTTTTTTTAATACAAAATAGGACTTTCAGTGTTTGTCAGTACTTAAAAAGGGGATTTGTTTCTTTATTTTGTGACTTTAGAAAAATTTGATGCTTGAAAGCTTTGTCTCTGAAATAAAAGCTCTGCCAAATGAAAACTCTACTGAACTTTGGGGTGATGGAAAAATCTAAGATTTACTTTTGTTAGTTAAAAGTGATGTTAAAATCACTTTATTAGCATGTGCCAACATTTCCATTACACATTATCTGGTGGCTTTTAGGGATTGCCAAGTGAAGGAAAACAAGGAATTTGCAACAAAGAATGGAACAAAAAAAACTATTTTTTAATTTTTAATATTCCTTCTGGAACAATGTCAAAAAGTCGATAATTAATATTTCAGCACAATTTGTTAAGGCAAATATAAAATGTCTTTCATCATATCAATAACTTCTTGGCAAGATAAAGCCCAGACAGTACTTATAGAATTTCTCAATGATACCCACATAAAGTACTAAAAGCCAAAATAATATATCTATGAATCTATTTTGGGAAGGATTGAAGAACACAAATTGCTTACTTGGAAAATATCTCATGTTTCTAGTGTTGAAACACATGACAAGTTCATCTCATTGTCACCCCATATTTTTTGGTAGATAGAAGAAGTATTTGCTGATTTTCTGACGTGGTATTTTACCAAAAATTCACCCTCCTTCCCTATACCCTTTGTAAACATTCACAGTGTGTATGAAATTCAATCATAGAAGGGTTGACTTTTCGATTTTCACCTTCAAAAGAACGACTTTATTTACCAAAGAATTTGTATGCATTTCGCGATTTTGACAATATTTATCTTTTCATCCAATATCTGTTTGTTAATTAAAGTCAAAAATATCAATTTCCTTTTGTTGTTACCAATCTCGGTATCCACCCTGAAATTCAATAAGGAGATTGAAGGGTTAAGTCTAGGGCAGAAGGAGAAAAAATTAAAGGGTGCAGAAGAAAAATATCCCAATTTGCTTCACCATTTCGTTATTTGTTAATTTGATGGAAAATGCCACACCTTTTCCTCATACTATTCCTGTTTTCTTCCCTACAACTTCTTCAACCACTGCCTGATTTTGTTGCTCAATCACGAAACTATGATGAATTTCTATTGATCACGAAGCGTGATAGAGTCAAGTCAAGACCAAATTCTAGGAATGAAATTTCTGTAGCTCTGCGAATTGAAATAAACACTTTGCAATGATTTATTCGAATATAAGTAAATCGAATGCTTTCACATATGCATATCAGAGAAAGGTTAGCATAAATGTTTAATACAGTACATAACCAAGTACATAACAAATAAAATCACAGAGGGGTTGCCGAACTATTTGTTCAATATATTTTGGGGATTTGTGACTATATCAATTATTGAAGTGTCAAGAATAAGCAGCAGAAGTTCAATTCTGTTAGTAAAAAAATTCAGTGAAACTATTATTAGAGGAAGTGTGCCCAATTTCGGTCAGCTTCTAATTTCGGCCACTTTTAGTGTAAATAAATGGAAATAGATTAATTAAACTTATGTATGTAATCTTCGAATAGTCAATGAGGCTATTTACACCGCCGCATTAGATTGGGATTGAATTGTTCCAAAATCGGATTTCGGATCATTAAGTATCAATGTAAGGCCACAATCTAAACTGTCTTATTCAGGTCATTTAGACTGTCGCATTAGATTCAGATTGAATTGTCTCAAAATCCGAGTTTTGGACAATTTAATCTCAATCCAGTTTAATCTTAGTAGTGTAATGTTCTACAGAGAGGGTCGATCAGCCACCTCTAAACGGCGTCTGATCATATGGTCGTAGAAGAAAAACTTTCTTGCCTCATTAAATACAGCACCCTGAGAATAGTGCCAAAAAATTTTTTTCCTTGTTGAAACACCCTAATGTTCGGCTTCGATCCCAAGGCGCTCCCACGCAAGATCCTGAATTTTATTCAGCCACCTTGTTCTAGGTCTGCCCTGAGGTCGAGGTCTCCTCACAATGGCTTGCATAGCTTTTCTGGGGAATCTTTCTTCATTCATGCGTTGAACATGTCCATACCATCGAAGTTGTGATCTCTCGACCCGAAGAAGCAGCTCCTCGACTCTTAGTTCCTCACGAACGGCTACATTCCTCACTTGATCTCGACGAGTGATTCCCTTAAGCGACCGGAGGTACCTCATCTCAGCAGCTCGCATTCGCGATCTTACCCTTTCGATCATTACCCAAACCTCATGACCATAGGTGAGAATAGGAATGAACATAGCTTTGAAAACCGATAATTTAGCCGATCGACTAAGCTCAGCCTTCCTCACCACGTTTCTGCCCTATTGACATTTTTGTCAAAACCTTGAAATTTATTTAAAGTATCTAATAAAATATACATAATAAGGTAAAGCGCCCTCAACTCGACCGGTTCCTCAATTCGACCGGTAGAGTTATTTATTCAATTTATTTATATTTGCACTAATATTTGGCGTATGATCTATTATTAATAGGTCAATTATTCTATAAATAAATACGAATTAGTGACAATTTTATAGAAATTTACCATTAAAACATTCAAATATTGACCACCGGTCGAGTCGAGAAACCGGTCGACTCGAGGGCACGTTACCTTACGACGTTTTTTCTTTAGTCTACATTTTCTGATAAGGATAGATGTTCAAATCTCGTATTTCAAATGGTACAGTGTAAGGTGTCAATAAGTCCTGACACGACTTCTAAAAGTGTCAATAGGTGTTCCTTTCACCCTACTATCTTCGAGATCGTTTAGCTTCTTCAGAAAGTATTCACGGCACCACATGGTACGCTTCAGTAGAAGTGATTTCTTTTTTAAGGATTGTCATTCTAAAGTTGATGCATTTCTAGTTAAAAAGTCATAGGGGCATAGTTGACATCGTATTCAGTCTTTTGGAATATGCTGGAATATGCAATTCTTTAAACATTTCTTGACCTTGATCCAACCACGGAAATTACCAGTCTTTTTCTACTCTCCTTAACTTTCGAAATCGTTTTACAGCATCAGGTGCTTTGGTTCATGACTCGCCTTGTCCGCCTAACTAACGTTGGAAGTGCTGTTTAGTTTGTTGAGAGTGGATCTAGAAATAGTTCGATACACTTGGCATGCGGTGTCGCATGTATTTCCGATTAGGGCCTGTGTTATGCGTATCCGTTCTGTACTATCGTTGCCTCAGATAGGCTAGTAAACTCTATTTTCCAGATCCAGATATTAGAATCTAAGACAGACTTGAACTTAAATCTGAAGAAGGACAGTTTAATTTACCATCTGAATGTTAAAATTCACTATCTATAGTATGGTAAATTATAAAATCGATCACGTATAAATATTCATCTGATCGTTTTTACTATCCGACTACTAAAATTTCGAAATTGAATATTTCTCTGACCACAAGTGTTTTTGACATAATTAATTACAGACCACAAAAGATGGTCAAGTGATGCTATATTTACGTGGAATTATAACAATGCTTGAGATTGATATCATGCAGTGAAAATTGTTTTCGCATTTGATACAACAATTTTTTGCAAATTTTGTATTTATATTTTATTATTATTATTTTTTTAATTTTTTGTTGGTTCATTATTTTCTTTAAAGGGTTGCATTACATAATTCATTTTATTTTCGAATTTAATTTCATACAAAACCAATAATTCTACTAGTAAGAAGGTCAAGGAGATGAACTCCCTCCGAATGCGCCAGGAGGTGCAATCCTTTCAGGACAGGAAAACACAAAATTCTTTGCCAATTGAAAAATGTGTTTTCCTGTCCTGAAAGGATTGCACACAGTGACGCATCCGGAGGGAGTTCATCTCCTTGATCTTCTTATGTGAATTGTCGTCAGTAATCTACCAAAAATTCTACTAGTGTTGCATTTTTAAATTCGGCATTTTTAAGATTAAATTTCTGTTAAAAATTTAGAATTTGTTTCGTATTGTGCTTTTGAGTTATATTTCTTGAAAGCAGAATTTAAAGAGATATACGTGTTCAAAGAATTCAATGTATGTGTGATAGCGGCCACCGCCGTCTTAGCGTTGGTAATCAACATCTAGAGTAAACCAGAGAATTGTATTGATCCAATTATGTATTTTTTCGTAAGCGTTTAAATAATGTTATATTTTAAAAATTGTTCTTCTGAAAACTGATAACTTTTCTGAAATCTAATATTTCACTAATTAACAAATTTTCCTTTATATCCTTTTGCGCTTTCAGTTTCTACTTTCGGTTGCTTATATGATTTCTTTAAAGCTCAACTAACTTAAAGCTTTGTCCAGATTTAAGTCTGAGACAAGTGTACAGTGTACATCTTACATTTATTTAATTTCAATTTTCTCTTCCCAATTACCTTTTGACCTCTTGTTGAGTTTCTGTAATAATCAATTTCAATGATCATCTTTTGCGCCGGAGAAAAGGTGAAGTAGAGCTTTTCCCATCAAAATTGCCAAAAGCAATCAACAAGTTCAAGAAGAGCTTCACGAATGTACAATGAAAGATTTTTTTCTTGCATACCATTATATCTATGTAAATTGAGTTTATCGATATAGGATGTGTTGTTCATATTCTGGATAAATAAAAGAATGAACTTCTCTCAGTCAGAGAGCTATGTGGGAAAATAATTTGTGATGAAGCGAGCTTTAGACGAATTCACGCTTTTCCTTTCCACAGATTACATTTTCTTTCCTTTTTGGCGCAATCATATGCCTGGCATTAGGGAAGGTATATACTAAAGAATTTCCATAAGTAGATGAATCTCTTTGTTACGTGTTAAGGATGAGATTGCTGTTGAATGGAAATTTATCAAATATTCTCGTTGAATTAGCAAAAGGCAGAGGAAAAATGATGAGATTTAAGGAGATTTTTTTTGCACCATCATCTACTTCAATGGGCAGTAATTTGCTGAGAAAAAAGGAAAACTTTGGAGCTGTTTAGTTTGTCTTGTTTATTGAAAATATTTTCATCGTTGAGATCGACTTATTTCCCATATAGACTTCAACAAACTTGTCCCTATTCCCAACTTTCAATAACTTCAGCTATGCATTCACTTTAAAAATTTACTCCTTGGTGAAAGTCTAACTTTTCCCAAGTGGAGGACACTCTTGCTTCAGTATCCTCAACAACGAGCATATTTAATTGAAAACAAGCATTTGTGTGAAAGTTTACATTATAAATGATGGAATCTCGAATGAATTGCCACTCTAGAAACTTTACACACACAAGAAGAAGTCAAAAGTGCCAAGAGAACTGAGAAAAACCTTGGTTATTTTTCGTATTAATACAATTCTCGCCTTTGGAGGTGTGCGCCGTGAGATTTGGTCGGCGGAGTTGATTTAATTACCAGTTATAGAACAAGAATAATGTTTTTATTTCTTTATTTTTCTTGTTTTATTTTACTTATCTGGTTTTACCTAGGCACGGTTCTGCTTCTTTGCATACATGTTTAAAAAGAAATCTAGATTTGAGATCAAGAGATTAGAGATATCGTCTTCTGATTGTAAATGACCCTCTTATAATCAAAATCATTTTGTAATAATTTTAAGATTTGAATATTTAAGCACATTCCTTCCATTCCTCAAGCAAAAAAAAACTACTGACCATCTCGCAGACTTTGTAAACTCAAACAATATTTGATTTTGAGTTTTCTTAAAGTCTGGTTGTACTACTTTTTATTTCGATTACAGTGACCCAAAGTACTGATGATGTTTTCTAGTACTATACTAAAATTGTTTTTGTCCATTCGGTTTAATGTTTTTAAGATGGACATTTTAGTAGGGGAACACTTTCAGGTTTCGCAGACAGTTTGGCTTTGAACGCTTCATACTTTTTCTATATTCCCTTCATGAATCTGACGTATTTTTTCAAGAAATGCGTTGCTTAATCCTCTCGTTCTGTAATAACCTTCCCGATTTGAGAGCTCTTACGGGCTGAGGTTTTTCCTGTACCGATTCGAAGGTATATCAAAGACAACTTACTTAAAAATCCATTGGAAGTTCGAGCCTTTAAACCGACGAGTTACACAAAAGTGGGCAAGTTCTTAAAAAGATCATTTATTTCAGAGGCGTGCAAGAACCATTGAAACCGAATAAACGTCAAAATACAAGGGCTAACTCATATTGAGAAACCCTCGTCAATTGTCCGAGAAACGCTTCGCGAAACCCGAGAAACCCGAGAAACCCAAAAATTGCATCGCGAAACCCGAGAAACCCAATTTCTGCATCGCGAAACCTGAGAAATCAGAAATAAGTTTGTTTTGGTAGCGTTTTGACCATTGATGTACATGCTTCATTTGACGTTTATTCGGTTTCAACGGTTCTTGTACGCCTCTGATTTATTTAAATGATATTGCAATTAAAACATTGTAGTATCCTGAAATTCCAGAAAACTGCACAATAATTCACTTTTGCAGCAAATGTTTACACAGTGTTGTTGACATTGTTGACGATTGAAGTATCAAGAATACCGAAAATCAAAATGGCAGAACAATTAGCGCTAAAGCGGCGAGTACGTGAACTTCCAGTATAGGCTCTCGGTAGATTTTCGAATAGGTTTGGCTTGGCTTTGGATTGGCTTTGTCTCTTCGAAAGGCTATTGCAGAACGAAGCCAATATGAGCCATTAAAATATATTACCGTAGATAGGGTAAATTAAGCTAATTCAAAACCTGTCCTAAATGGATTTTTTTCGCTACTCCAAATGGAAACGTCATTGTTTTCATGATAAATACACTACTAAATTATAATATTTATATATTTTCTATACCACAGTTTCATTATTTAGTTAATTTTGCTCCAAATAAAGCAAAAATACATTCATATTCATAAATTTTAATTTGGTAATTTCTCAGAAAAATTAAAAGTGTACCTTTTTACCATTGAATTTTTCATAGATCCACCATGTTTTCCAATGAAAAAAACAATGAGGTGACTGTTGTTTATTTGTTTTGTTATTTTTGTTATTTATGTCATATTTCTGGCTAATTTTAGTTAAATTAAGTGCTAATCTTTATTGTTAACGGTACGTGAAGTTTTCAAATGAAATAATTACCTATTTCGTAAACAAAAAGGTTTTTTTTTCTGAAGTTCCTGCAAATGCTTCAATTGGAAACCCGAGAAACATCATTTTTTGGAGAGATTTTCTTATTGTTTTAGACAGGAATTGGGAAAAGACCAGGAATAAGAATAATTCCTGCACTCAAGAGCAACTCAACAAGGTTTTGGAAACCTTTCGTCGTGGTTTCACTTACACTGTTTGTCTCCAATTAGAAACTTTCCCTTGTCTCCATTTGGATTAATATGTTTCCAATAGAAGCATTTTACGCTCGCGTATTTTTCTTGTATTTAAGAGGTTTTCATAATATATTTAAAGAATTTTCACTAAACAGTAACATTCTAGAAGAGTCAAGGAGCAAATTTATGTAATTGTATTAAAAAAAAGAACTGAACTTAATGTGTTGAGTTTTATGTCAAAGTTAAAGCGTCTAGAAATGGTTTTGAATACGGACATTTACCCTAGGTCAGATTGATTTTGACTTTCGGTTCAGATTTGAGCCCTGATCAGTGTAAGTAAATTAATTAATAAAACATTTAATTAATAGAATGGAGCAGTAATTAAGGTTCAGAGTGCGCATCGGAACCTCAAGAAAGAAGAGGGTATAGTTCGAAAATTAACTGGGTTTATAGACTGTAGAATAGGTTTTACGTCTTAGATGTAGTCCATATACGAAAATACCATAGAATTATTCCTAATAACCATTTTACAAGTTCAAAATTAAAAATGCTCTAGACAGCATTTTCGTAATCAAAAGGAGTCATATCGACGGTTCCATTCCATACTATGCTATCTCAAAATGACAACTTTTCAGGAGAGCCATTTGAAGTTCGCGATTTCCTATGCTGCCCGTGTAATTTTTTTTTCGAAAAAATTGAATATCTCGTTACCCGAACACCGGATGACCACCAAATTTTCACCAGTTGTAGATCTCGGTCCCAGGAACAACATATCTGTCGGAGTAATATAATTCTAAGTCGACTTAGAATAGTATGGAATGGAGCCGTCGATATTTTTGGATATATCTTGGGATTTCTGACAATTCTGAACCGGTTCCAATCAGTGAAAAACCGGTTAAGTATCTATTTGAGCGATCTTGTAAGTTGTTTATAAACCGATTCAAATTGGTTATGATCCAATAAATGGATAATGATGTATAAAGTAATATTAAGGTAGCATGTATGTTACGCGAGTTCGAATATTTCGTGAAGCATCGAACGTTTTGCCTCCCCTATTTGACATATAGTCACCGTGTCGGCTCACAGCTTCTTAAGGAAATCTACACGGCAAGGAGTTTCAACAAAAGAGTTTTGCGTATTTACTTAAAATTTAAATAACAATGAGGGTTCAAGTGAATATTTTCACATTTTCCTCTGTCTTATCATATTTACTCTACTCGTTTCAATTAAGCTATGGTGGAATTATTCATTTTATGATTAATTCAAATTAACCCAACACGAAGACATGAGCTTTTGGTTATTAAACAATGGAGAAAATTTCTTGTAATTTCCGCAAGAAGATTTACGTTAAAAATTTAAAAAGAAATGTGGTTGTTTAGATGGTAAAAACATTATACCTTAGGATTATTATTCATTGATTTATATTTGTTGAATGCAAGAGGGAGAGCATTCGCAGAGAAAATTCTAGTACATTGTATAAGGAAGCCCGTAAAAGAGATTTTCCGAAAAAACATGTTATTGAAAATTTTGTAAATAAGACTGATTTTTGCGCCGTTTGCAATGGAGGTGTAACTAAATCAAGAATGAGGGAAACAACTTTTCAGTTATTAATTGTAAATGTTTATGTTCGTGTAGAATTAACATTTATTTTTGGGGGTTTAATAGTTTGGGGTGAAACATGCAGGAAAATCATTCCGAAGCACGAGAAACAACATTAAATTCTTATGCACACGACTTGATAATTAAATTAATGACTCTTCAACTGTCACACGAGGCTCTCTTTCCATTCCACCTTGGTAGGGAATTGTGTCTCAGTTTTCTTTGTTGGGGATTCCTTGGGTTGGTTTTCATGTCCAGTCAAAGCAAAGTGTCTAAGAAAAGACGATAGTGAATGAGAAATTGTTTCATCTCTTCTCATTAATATTATTTTCCCTTCTCAAACTGGCGAGAGGGATGCCGTTCTTTTTTGTCCACCAACGTTACAATAAAATGTCTCCAAGAAAAGGAGTTTTGTATTTCGTCATTTATTTATTATGAAAGTTCTGGGAGAGGGATGGGGGTGGCAAAACAACACCAAAGGGATGAGAATGGAATTACAACAACAACAACAACCCATTACTAAAGCACCATCTCCACCTCGGTGTTGTGTTATGTATTTTGATGGACTACCACCAGATGAGAATTTATGCGCAATGGATAAATATTCACCAGTATTTTGTCTTCCATTTTAGCAAAAGAGTGGCCTATAAAAGCCACCATACTGCCTGAGCATTTTCTGCCCTCGTCATTTTGGATGGATGGAACAAGGAGAGATGTCATTTTGTCGGATGATTAAAGATATAAGAGCGTATATATAAAAAAAATATGAAAATACATCTAACAAACCTTCATTATTTGGATCATATTGCGCAATACAAAACCACGAAAATAAACTAAAATGCAGGGAGATGAGACAATCATAAACAGGGTTGTTTTGAGAAGCTAGAGCCACGGTCATTTATCAAGATTGTTCTGCACTTACGTGGTTTTAGAACCCATACCAACAATATAATTAATAATTTCTTATTTATTAAGTTTAAATTCTCAAATGAAAACAACAATATTTTGATAATAAGAAACACGGATTTGACCTAGATCCTTCTCCTCCTTTATTACTAGTCCTAGTAATAAAGGAGGAGAAGGATCTAGGTCAAATCCGTGTTTCTTATTATCAAAAAATTAATCTACTGACCGATCATCTAATAACAACAATATTTTTACAAAAACTTAAAGTTTAAAGTTTTTTAAAGATGTTTGCGCTTAGTTTCACAAGGATAATTTAAATAAATCGTAAACAATGTGTGAATAATGATGCTATTCCAATGAATAAATGAGCATGTTTTTTTTTTAGTACATAACTGTTCTCAAGTACTAAAAACGGCCATGACTGTGCCCACATGTTATTTCAATGAAAATATCTACTAATAAGTAGAGATTATTAATACTGCCTACCAACTTTGCAACATTGAGCACTCACGGGAAAACTCGTGGAAAACTACGAAACCTCGTACTCGAGGCTTAATTTGTGAACTTCCGACGATCCAACTCCATCATGCCACAAAGCCTGACATAACAGGTCACGCAACATTGACTGTATGTCAGATGGCATTATGATCGGGTGAAAGCTTGCTCGGGTGCGGGGATATTCGAATTCGGAATTCAGTTGGAAAATCGATAAAATCGATTTAATTTTTTCATTCTCATACCCGTCAAATAATTGCCGATTTTACTTGGAGGTTTTTTGAATTGTAACAGTATATTCTAGTACATTCAGAGGAAATCTGTAGATTTTCTGCAGAATTTCTGTCACAAAATCTGCAGATTCTCGGCAGAATTTCTGCATTGGAAATATGCATAGTCTCCACTGTCTCAACAGAAATATTGTTGATTTCCCGTCAAATCATTGCTCTACCTGCCGATTTTACTCGGAAGTTTTTTGAATTGTAACGATATATTCTAGTACATTTAGAGAAATTCTGTAGATTTTCGGCAGAAATTCTTCCGAAAATCTGCAGATTATCTGCAGATTCTCTGCAGAATTTCTGCATAAGAAATCTGCATAGTCTCCATTGTCTCAACAAAAATATTGTTGATTTATCAAGAAACTGTAGAAGTTACAAATAAAATGGTAAGCTCTGCTTAACAGTTACCGATTAAACATTTTAGATAAATAAAAAAATGCGAGCAAAAATACTAATTTCTTAAAAATCGCCCATGGAATGATGCAAAAACACGAAATTTAGGTCAAAACTCTGCTTAAAGTTTTCACTTTGTGTAGATATTTTCTGCAGAAATCTTAAAGATATCTGACGACATTATTTGACGGGTAGTGTTTTGTACATTTTCACCCGAAGCTTTCACCCGAACACAATGCCATTTGATATTCATTGAAATAACATGTGGGAACAGTCATGTCTTTTTTAGTACTTGTTAAGAACAGTAGTGTGCTAAAAAACATGCTCATTTTTTCATTGTAATAGCACCATAACTCCTCTATTATGTAGGAGATTCCTCTGATACGTGTTCCCCGATAAGATCAGTAATTTTAATGTATCAAGTTTCTTTTAAACTTTAAAATGAAATTCAATGATCATTGTACGCTGAATAGAAATATCAAGATTCTTTAAAGTTTCTTGAATTTTAAAGAGGTTTTCTTTTAATCAAAAGAATTTTTTTGACCCTCCTATACTGAAAATTTTGGGCAAGATTTTAAGTGGAAAGTAGGGAAAGTAGGATGTCGCTTATATTTTTAAATGGATATATATAAACCAATATATAAACCAATTGTCAAGTTAAATTACATTTATGGTAAGGCTCAGTTTCTTCTAAAATAGGAAAGAAATCCATATTTTAAAGGTGTCCCAATTCAAAATGCCCTACTCCCACCTCAAATTTTGGAATAGACCGCTTCCATCAGAGATTAATTTCATTTCTTCATCGTCTGGTTAGGGGGAGGTGGGGCTACATTGAGCTGTGGGGCTAGCTTGTTATACGACTTTCTCGCATATTTCTAAATAAAGCTGATCCTTACAATTATTTTGTCTATACAATGTACATAATATTAAAACCCAGTCTCCATTAGAAATATGCGAAAAAATCGTATAACAATGTAGCCCCACAGCTCAAAGTAGCCCCACCTCCCCCTACAATTGTGGAGCACGTTACTCGGGTTCACATCTGAATTCTGATTCCTAAGGCCTTAAGGACCTTTACACGGTGGCACCCAAAATCTCGAAACCCAAAATCCCGAAAACCAAAATCCCGAATTTTTAAAATCCTGAAAGGAATGAAATTTTATGGAGGAAAATGTTTAGAATGATTTCCCAAGACACAGAAGATTTCCCTTTGCCTTCAGCAAGCACGGGTGCAATTGTGGGATTAGCTATGACAATTTTAAGATTTCGGCATTTTGGCCCATTCGGGATTTTGGCTTTCGGGATTTTGGCGTTCGGGATTTTGGCTTTCGGGATTTTGGCTTTCGGGATTTTGACTGGGACCCCCTTGACAGACATGAGGATTAGCCGAGAGACGGCTTAGCGTAATTATATTAGAAGTAATGGTCAAACTACATTTCCATCATTTTCCACTAAGTCGTCTCTCGAGTTAAGTCGTAAGTATGTCTAAGGCATAACCCAGGGTGAGAACACCCTGAGATTGGTGAGATTGTCCTGTTCATTTCTCATAGATTGCTTGCCAGATCATCACTGATTTGGTTGTCTTTGCCACTGATCTCAACCAATTGCCATGTGCACTTCAACTCGTTTTAGACTCACTACGAACCTTGAGAAACGGTATCATGCATACAATTGAACCAGGCCCATGTTTTCCATGGATAATTAATTTATTGTGATAGTGATTGAACAGACTTCTGTTCGCCGCGAACAGAAAGTTAATTTTGGTAAAGTTAATTTTGTCCGTTTTTGCTAAAAATCTAATAGACGTTCTCACTATATCTGGAATCATATTAAAATTCTCACTGATTTTAGACAAGGGGAAATATTGTAAATATTTTTAAATTTTATTTAAAACCACTGAATAATACGCCAATCCTTTTTTTATTACCTTCAAATGTTTGAAGAGTTTAACTGTATCATAGAGCAAGTACGAAATGTTACGAGAGATACTGTAAATGCTCAATTTATGTAATAATACTTTTAAGACTTTTTTTATTTGCGCGAATTGATTTATGAATTATAACGACCAGGGGCATGACGTTTCCTATGTTTCTCATATGTTTCTAGCGTACCGAGAAGCTTTTGAGTTTATTAGCTGTTTTCTGTCATTGCGGAATGAATTAGCAAATAATACTAATATGAAATAAAAGCCAATTTAATTACGTAAACGCAACCGAAAACCCTAAAGTGGCAACCTGAATAGTTTTGGAGATATCTCGTGAAATGTGTACGAAAACAGGAAACATTTACACTAAAACTGGTCTCATTTTTCATAGCTAATGTCACCCTCCTGATAAGGACTCTGGCGAATTTTGCAGATCTAGAAAAAAATTATTAAGTTTTTTTTTAATAAATATGATATGTTTTTCCCATTTCCGTGCAATTCCTATTAAACTTTTATCTCAAAAAACCGGTGAAGTAAAAAATACTCATCATTGCAATCGATATAAAATAAAACTGAATTGAACTTCATGTTTTAAATCAAAAAGCTTCGAACAGCAGAGCTTTGAAAACGACTCCAACGGCCTTTCAATCTGTGAAATCCAATTTAAATACTGAAATTTGAGCGATTTAAGCATATATTCTGTTTATACTACAAGAGCGGTTTTCCTACTCATCGCTCTTTTGAAAGATTATAATTATCTGTAATATATATATTTTAATACAAGGTATTCGATGTGCATTAATACTGTGTTAGAGGGGGGATGTGTCCAAGTCCAAGAGCTCTCTTCATCATAAATCTTGATGAAATACAACACTCTCTCTTGTTCCAGTGCACAACATTAAATGAGTGAATCAATACATGTGGAAACTTGCAACTGTTAGTTATGTTGCACATCGATAATTAATTCTCATCGTACAGAATTATAATGAATGCCTTTGCGAACAATGGGTGCCAACAAGCATAAACTACGAGCTCACACGGTTTAAGTGAAAGAATGAAATTCATTGCAAATTCACAATGGTGTGGTTAAAAAAATACTCATCAATAGTTCATTTGTTTGCTGAAGAACTTCTCCTTTTTTTCTGCAATTTGTCTGAGGAGAGGGAGGAAAATTTTTTGGGGTGAAACTAAAGAGATATCAGAATGTCTAAGTATGGGGAATACGTTTTTTTTTTTAGAAAAATTACTGAGTAATTTGCAATCACTTTGCTGAGCTCTGAAGCATTTCTCGTTAATGATGAGACAGTTTTGCAGTGCAGCGCTCTGGGAGAGAGTGTTGGAGTGTGAACTGGTCAGGAGATGTTGAGATGAGGACTGAGTTGAGGATTTAATCCTCTTTTCCAGCACCAGAATTTAATTAACTTTATATTTAATTATTTACTCCACCGCCTCTGGTCTCTCACCAAACCATTTCCCAGGAGGTATCCTCCCTTTTTCCAATGGTTTTGGAGTGTATTTTAGCAAAATGGCACGAATTCAGCCCTTTTTAGTTAATCATACCATCTTCTGTCGTCACTTTTCCTGGCCCAATCCGGACACTTTCGTTCAAATAAAAGAAGCACTGTCTACCCAATGCCCCAATGCGGAGTCATATTACCGTAAGAATAAAAGCTGGGTAAAGCTCCTTTTGCTGCTGGCTGCTCTTTGCTTACGGTGGCAAAGTGTTCATGGGAAAAGCTCCGGAGGAGATTTGGAGAGAGAGTAGATGTAGAATTAACATTTTCAACACAGTGTTCGGTGGTATATTTGAGAAGATAAACCGATGTCGACGAAACATATAAATAATCGAAAGTTTAACTCAGTTATTATCAAAATGAAATCCAATTTGCATAATCTTTTCTTCATGATGAAATTATACATGGTGTATATTTTCCTTGTTCACACTCTTTCTATCCATATTTCGCATTTCCATATACTTTTATCTCGTATCACGTCTCTAAAACCCACTAAAAAAAGAATCCCTCCAACACTTGCAAAAAGTAATCACTATTTTATTCCATGAGATAACTAAAATTCTTTGCTTAACTTTGTGCACTTTATACAACTCTGGGATGCACTTGCATACTTTGCCATAAGAAATTCTCTTCCATGTTTGGAGATATTTAGAGAGAGTGCTTCGGGAAAATTTTCGGTAATTCAATTAAAAGTCAATACGTGGAAGGAAATGTATAGCAAAATTTAGAAGAGAGGAAAAGATATGAAATGTTGAGATGTGAATAACTGAAGATTTTACATGCTGATAATAAGACAGTTTCTGCAAAATTTCACCACAGAAAATTTCATTTACTTTCAGATGATAGACAATTTTCTTCAAAATTAGGTTAATTGCATATGTCTTGGTTTTAGTGACATTACTAATATCATTTTGAAAATCTTAAGGATATTTTATGATACTGCAATTGGTGGTAATATGCTTAAGAATGAACTTATAAATGGGACAAAATTTGTAGATTAATACAAAAATAAGTTTGAATTTTACTGCTCTGACTCCACAGAGAGCAGTATAGGGTAACTGTACCAAATTTCGGCATAGTTGCATGCAAGTGTTAAAGCCAAATGTATTATTTTAAATAAATACAAATTGAATTTTTTTGATACTTCTTTTTTAAGGAGTGTTGCTTGCAACCTTGAAGATAGTTTATTGTCTTTGATTTCTTAAAAATCATTCCAATACGTTTTAAAATAATAATAAAAGTATAAGTATAGCTTTTGGTAATATTTTGGCCACCTTGATCCTCATAGTTATTTGCCCTCCTAGAATTCTTCCAAAGTCTTTTTTACATCATCTCGTCTGTAAATGAGATATTTTTTGTTATTTATTGCATTACATAATCTCTAAAGTCTTTAGATTAGAGTATAAAAACATTAAAAATTTATGGAAATTTAAGGAATGAAATAAGTGGTCAAAATTGCAAGGTGGTCGAAATTTGGTACAGTTACCCTATAAAATCCCTCGTATTTTGTGGAATTTTGGAAATATGGAGTTTCGAATTTTTGGACGTCACGCTGTTTCTCCGTTTTTTCTTTCGGCCATTACCATGCCTAGAGCTCAAACGCTTTGAGACAGAGGCTTGGGACTTTCGGTGGACCCCCCCACAAGTCGATCCTAGGACTATTAACATGTCCATCATTTTACCCTTCACCCCTCCTCTTAGCCTACAAAACAATGTTATTTAAAGAGAAAGATGAGCCGCCGGTGGATGATACTCGTAATTTAGGACAGAATGTCCTTCCGGTGAGCGTCGGTGTATTGGGTGCAATCCAAAATAAAACACACAATCTACCAGAGCTTTCGACACATATCGTGTCTTTCAGTGGTTCTTGGTTAGTCTTTCTTTGGATATTTTGTCAAGTTTTGGTCTACTTTTTTACACATCAGTTGTTTGAAATTAGTTAGAAGCGAATTTCTTTTCTTTCTTTGTTGCACAGCAAACGGCTTGGTACTTCATCATACCGACGCTCTTCGGAAGGACATTCTGTCCTAAAATACAAATGTTTTTTAAGGTTGTTCGAAAACGCGTTGTAGTTTTTTTTTTTTTAATTATATTTTGGATATGTTTTAGAGATTACCTATTACAGTAGAGTCTTCTAATTTCGAACGCTCGGGAGGTATTTTTGACATTTGTCATTTTCCAAATTCGAACGATTTTTTCAAAACTATCGAAATTTATGTGAGACTAAATTGTACTTTCAATCAAATTCCCAAATCAAGTCTTAGTGGTAACATACTTCCTTTTCATTTTATACGATCATAATGAATGTAAACATTCATGAAGAAGCACATAAATATGATTTTAATTCATCTAGAATAGGAATTTTTTAACATAACTCCACAATTGACATTAACTCATAATAACCGTTTTCAAGGTCAAAGGTTAAAAAGGCTCTAGAGAGGGTATTAGGTGAGATTCTTAACAATCTCACCTACTATAATCCTAACAAAATTTCATGTCCTCCGATCGCGCTCAAACTTGGCCAAAATGTGTTTCGCCACTTCCTGATCACGAATATATGGGGGGCTAAGTTACGTTCCCGGCCGGCCGGCCGGCCGTCCGGCCGCTCTTTGGAGCTTAATAGCTCCTAAACTAAAAAAGATATCGACTTGCGGTTTTCGGCAAAGGTTAAATATCATATGAAAATTGCAACATGGTGCATTGACCCCCCACCTCCCACCCCTCCTTCCGCCATTTTGAAGACCCCTCTTTTTTTGTTTTCTCAATAGCTCTGCCCCTATGGCATCGAGCGGGCTCAAATTTTAGTATGATATAGCTGGGCCTTAGAGCTTTCCATCAATACCAAACTTAAGGTCCCCCGACCCCCCTGACCCGAGCTATAAGGGTCCAAAAAAAAATTCTTAAAATGGCCATAACTCCGGTTCTAATTGTCAGAATTTAAAAAATGAGGGCTTTTTGGAAAGCTCTCGTGAAATGCCACTCCCTCTTCTAACATCGCAAGTTCATAAAACCACCGCTAGGGGCGCTATTATTAAAAAGAAAATTTTTAAATCTTAAAAGTTAAATAACTCAAAAATTCCTTATGCAATCGGGCTGAAATTTTAGTATGTTGTAGCCGTTGATTATACCTATCAAACAAAAAATAACCATAAGTCGATCCATAACCCCTGACCCGAGCTATAAGGGTCAAAGTTCGAACATTGACCGGCCTCTATCTCCGGTTCTAATTAACATAGCGACCTAAATTTTACCTTTTTGGTTTTGTCTCGATGAGCACTTTCAGATGGAAGTTCAAAAAGTCACCACAGGTGGCGCTGTGATAGCGTCAAAATTCATCGAAATTCAAAGACATTTTTCTCAAAAACGGCATTGTGCAAGTTAATGAAATTTTAGTATGTTGTAGTCCAGTCTAGGGCGTTTCCAAAATGGTGCGTATGTGCGCTGTGGTTTCAATAGAACCGGAGATATGAGGGGTCAAAGTTCACGAAATTCAAAAAATCATATCTCCGGTTCTATGTGACCGATTTTGATGAATGAGGGCTTAAACGAAAGATCTCACCAAATGCTACAACTTTCTAGAATATTTGAACTTCGTGGGACCAACACCAGGGGCGCCATAGTCGAAAAACCAATTTCAATATCACATAACCTCAATTATCTCGACTGTCGCTGAACCGATTTTGATGATTACTTCGACAAAATTGTAGAGCACATTTGTCTCTACATTTCGTTCATACATCATTTTCCGGTCAGACTACGCTATCACTCCGATTTTGCCGTTTAAGTGTGAAAAAATTGATTTTTCCCATAATAACGCTTTGAAATCACTCAGATGCCAATTTGACTGCCTCTACTCCACCAAGACACTTAAAATAGGGTTTTAAATGGAAAGTCCCACAAAATACAACAATTCTTTGATATAGTTGAAGTTCAACAAATGACTACTTGGGGCACTCTGGATGAAAAAACGAGTTAAGAAACAAAAAACCTCGATTATCTTGGCTTCTGAGTAATCGATGAGATCATGTTCTATGGAAAAATTATAGAGAACATTCTGGTCTACATTTCACCCATATAATACTTTTCTGTCAGTTCATCCAAATCCTTGATATTTTGGTTTAAATACAAAATTTGTATAATTTCACGAATTTGATTCAAGATAACTGAATGGCGTCTCCCAACTTCAGCTCTAAATCGAATTTGCATGCACTCCGAGTTAGCTCACGTTAAGAATCTCACCTACATAAGCCGGTTAGGATTATCTGTCCCTTTCTCAGCCAAATGGGTTAATGTTTAGGTTCGTATTGAGAAGGTCTTGGAATTTCTGACAAGTTTTCACAGGTTCCAATTCGTTGTAAAGCCGTAATGAACCGCTCCGATATCTGATAATTTTTATCCAAAATTCGATTATTATTACTCCTAAACGAGTTATCGGTACAAATTGAGTCAAATCGGTTATGAACCGATATACTTAAGAAATTTTGTCACCCTTTTCGATTAGACTTTTAACAATAAATTAGTTTCTTTTTTTTTAATTGTTATGACCAAATGATTTACTTAAGAATTTGATTACATTTTCGGTCTGATGGGTTGTAGCAGATAATGGACAGTAAAATTGACAATTTTTTTTTAATTTCTTCACGATGTTTCGAGGCTGGATGTCCTCTTCATCAGTCCTATAAAACACTACTAACTTTTTTGCTGCATTCAGTTTTTGCATTCTTTCTTCGAATTTGGGGGAAAATCACATTACAGGCGGGAAGATTTACTGCTGAACTGCACTTTACCATGATCACATTTTAATATTTTCAAGTATGTCTATTAGTTCTTAAAAATAATTTTAATTTATCCATCTTTCGGGAATAATTTTAAAAATTACTTTTAATTTAACTTGCACGTAAAGGATATTTTATTGGATGGATCCTAACTACACTGAGAAAAAAAACAGGGAGTCCGATTAAGTTTTTTCTTCATAATTTTAACACTTTTTAGGTGTAAAAATATATCAACATTTTTTAATGTTAATTTTACGCCTTTTTAAGGGTAAAATTAACATGAAAAAGGGTAACTTTAACCCCTAATACACTTACAAAGCATAATATTTACACCTATTTCGGATCAATAATGCAGGGTAAAATTAACATTTCCGGAATGTTATTTTGACTTTTTCGGATTTCTCTCCAGTGTATGAACGTTTTGAAAAATACGACTTAAAAAAAGATGAGTTTTAAAAAACTATTAAAAATCGGAATTCCGGGTGCTCAGAGCCAGAATTTTTCTAAGAGAAAAGACATTCGAAGATAAGTTTCAAAAGCTAATAAGAAAAAATGCTTTTACTTCTCGTTTCGTCCGTGTGATGGCTTAACTATCTGTTCGAATTTCGGTTGTTATGTATCATTTAGCTGAAATTTTTTACACTTTCTTTTTTTTTCGTGGAGAAATTCAAGGCTATAAGGCTCATGATATTCCATTATTAAGAAATATAGGAAAAAAATTAAGTGTTCGAAGCCAGAGTGTGTGCGAAGCTTCAAAGCCTTCCCTTACTCTTTCTCTTAAAGAGCCACTTGAGCATATCGCTCCTTGGAAATTACAAGGGGTCAACTAACTTTTTTGCGATTTTGAGATTCTAATGCACTTAGAAAGATACTTTAATAAATTTTCAGATGATATTAGTCATTAAATTTCGTTTGTAGAAAATTTTTTCAAATTTTAATCTTTTTGATTACTTGCATAATTGTGTTTGAAGTAAAGGGGCCCAAAATATATTCATCGTTCAAATTTTTGTGAAACAGGGGACTAGCTCAAGCAAGTTGATCCTCCGTCATTCTAATTTCAGCAAAATTTGTACATAATTTAGAACGACAAGGAGCTAACTCATTAAAAAACGTATTTTGAAAGGTAAAAATATAAAAGTTTCGATGTTTATATTAGTGCTCATACAAATAGAAAAAAAATGAATTGTTTTTGTTCAGTCATTAAATTGAGATACTTATTTACACAAAGTTGAATCTTGCATGCTATCTCCTGCAAAATGGCTGAAAATTAATTGGCCCCTTGTAATTTCCAAGGAGCGATATATTTATGAAAGTTACTTTCAAAAAAACAAAAAAAAATCAATAAACAAAAACAATTCCTCGTTACTTCATTTATAAATCATCGTAAAACTTAAATTTACACTAACTTATTAAATGAAACTAACAATCAATCTTCATTTCAAACTTTACAATCGCTAATTAAAAATTGATGTAAGAATAAATCAAGATGAAAATCAGAAAGAGCATTTAATTTCGAATATAGTTTCTTTTAAAGTGTGATTGAAAAATGAATATGAAAATTTAATGGTGAAAACTTGAGTTAATGTTTTTTAGTGAATTTTTTCTCACGTTTCTTTTTATAACAATGTACCATAAATAGATTTATACCTCGTTTTACGGGAATGTTGGCTCAATTGGTCTCTCTGTGTTATTTATAAAATGTGCCAGATACAATTGAGAGAAATCGAATCTACACAGCTACAAGAAAAATATCAATTTAGACGACAGAAGAAGCTTTCATGGGAGCTTTCGTGCACTGAGATTGTCATCAGTGCAATATATATGTATTGGGTTGGGGGTTAAAAAGTAGAAGGATAAAAGGGGTGGGACAATATTTCTGTGGATATATGTTAAAGTATTATGTATGGTGGAAAAGCAATTTCACTTCACATTCACGGTCCGGAATTGTATTTCGAAATTAAACAACTTCCCGGTAGTGAAGACATTGTGGTGGATTTTTGAAAGTTCTCTCGGGGCTTATATTATAGAAAAGCTTTTTGAGTATGAGAATTAAAGAAAACAATTTTTTACCCTTTACCATTTCAGAGAACTTTGACAATTTGTTTGTTCAAACTATTCCATTGATTTTCATCTTACTTATTTTCCATTTAATGATATTGTCGACTCCCTTTCCGTAAGGGATGCCGGTGGAAAAGAACAAAAATGTCTGTTCCATTGACATAGAAGATTTTTAAGGGTAAAATATTTGAGCAAAGGATGAATTTAGATGAATGGAAATGCATACAGATCAACGTAGAAGATGATGTAGAAGAGACACAAGTAAAAAGACATTTCAAAAAGAGTGAAGATGAATTTTCCACAAAATCTACTTCATTGAAAATAATAAAATGGAAATGCTTTTGCTCGCCACTTTTTGAACTCAAACTCTGGAATTTATTCTGTTTGTTTCTGAAAAAAGGAGTTGAAAAAGAAACAACGAAATAGCAGTTATGTAGAAAAAAGTTTCAACTATTTATCAATGCAACAATAAAATTCTCACGGTGAAAGATTTCTCTGTGGTATAAGAAAGATATAAATGTGCATTCAATATAAAAAGAGACAAATATTTTGAATAAAATTCCAATAAATTCTACCACATCATTTCTTACCATGCACTTTCACTGTGAAATTCCCAGGGGACAGTTGCAAAGGAACATCGAGAAAGCTCACTCAAGAGGGTGGATGATTATAAATGATAGAACTTGAATTCACAAGAGCTTTTTCATCAGTACAAGTTTCTCCAGATCCTATCTCATCATCGAGAATTTAAAGTCAATATATTTCTTTAGGAGTCACTGCAATTTCTATCGCATTTCCTACATCCATTTCCCATCAGATATAATTGAATACTTATGCATATAGCTTTTAGGAACCGAGTTCAGAAAATGTCACATAATTTTAACTTAAACCGATGATAAACTTTATAATATTCTAAAAAAAAACTATTTGAATGGTTGAAAAGAAGATTTGTAAATTTTACAATTTTTGTATCACTCAAAATTATTTACAAACGGTCGGGAAACCAGTAGGGATTAAGGAGGATAACGATATCTCAAACCGTTTAAAGTATAATTTACACATTTGTAATTTAGGCAAAATCTTTCAAAAGACACTTGCAATGTCTTACTTTCTAAAAGCTTTCGTGAAGGTTTGCTTTTAAATTAAGTACAAATATCCCAATGACATTAGATATGGTTTTGATGGGTTCCGGCCAAAATTCCGAAAGCCAAAATGCCGAAATCCAAAATCCCGAACGCCAAAATCCCGAAAGCCAAAATCCCGAACGCCAAAATCCCGAAAGCCAAAATCCCGAATTCTTAAAAGTATCATAGCTACTCCCACGATTGCACTCGCTCTTGCTGGAGGCAAAGGGAAATCTTTTGTGCCTTGGGAAATTATTCTAAACATTTTCCTCCATATAATTTCATTCCTATCACGATTTTAAAAATTCGGGATTTTGGCTTTCGGGATTTTGGCTTTCGAGATTTTGGCCTTTTCGGGATTTTGGCTTTCGGGATTTTGGCTGCCACCGGGTTTTGATACTAATTGACAGAAAATCAATGGAAACTTTCATGCAATTTTTAGACAATGCTCTTATTCAGTAATGGCTAAAATTTTGAAAGCCAAAATTCCGAAAAGCCTTAACACCGAGAACTAAAGTCCAGCACGCCAAAATCCCGAAAGTCAAAATAATGAAAACCAAAATCCCGAACACCAAAATCGAAAAAGTCTAAATTGCGAAAGCCAAAATCTTGAAAGCTGAAATTTGAAAACCAAAACCTCGTACGCCAAAATCCCGAACGTTAAATTCCCAAAAGTCAATATCACGAAAGCCAAAATCGAAAAGCGAAAAGCCGGAATGGTTAATATCCTGTAAATCCGTTATTTTTCTACGAGCCGGCGGGCAAACGTAAGAATTCTGGATTTTGGAGTCCGGGATTTAGGGTTTTTGGAATTTTGGTCCATTCAGGATTTTGGCTTCTCAGGAACTTGACTCGTACGGAATGTTGATTGTTTGGAATTTTATTGATATTGATATTTATTTCTCTCAAACAGATAGGGTTCGCCCCTCTTACATTGTTTGATAAAAGGAAAGAAAGTGAAAAAAGCAAAATTACATTCCTATTACATAAACTGAAGAATGAGCAAAAGAAAAAAGAAAAAAAGGAAAAGTACCAAAGGAAAAAAATAGCATAAATAGAGAAAAAAAAGAAAAAGGATGTTCCTAACTCCCATCTGACCTAGACTGATAGTGCCTTGCAATGCCATTCTGTGAGATTCTAGCATTCACAGAGATTTGGATACTTTGGGGTTTTCATGGATTTAGTTTTTACAGAATTTTGTCTTTCGGGATTAAGGTTTTCGAGATTTTTACTTAAACGAGATTTGGACTTACAGAATTTTAGATTTCGGGATTTTAGCGTTCCGAATTTGACTTTATGAGTTTTTGACACATTCGGAATTTCGGCCCAATCAGGATTTTGGCTTTTTCGGGATTTTTGCTTTTGGCTTTTGGGATTTTGACCGAGTCCCCTTATTATTATTTTTCATTATTTAATCTCGTGATAGGCGAATGATATTCTTTACCACAGAGAAGTATTTTCTACAAAAAAGCAAATACTGAAAGCTCTATAGCAATGGCAAATTTTTCTTAAGTCTCAAGACTTCAGTCGAAAAGCTCGATGAAGATTTACGAAAGTTCCACTGAAAGCTTCAATTTGTTTTACATGGAGTTGATAATTTCATTTCAAGCTTTAAAAAAAGTGGAAGGATGGGGGCAGTTTCATACATGACCAATTAAAAAGAAGCATAATTTAAGGACCGTCAATCAATATCAATCAATTTGTTTTCCATTAGAGCTTATTAAAGTGAGAGAACCGGAATATAGTAGATACAAGGATTCCTGAGAATAATTGATTTGAGTGTAGTGTCTAATTCTCCCTTATTTAAGCTCCTTATAGGATATAAAAATAAACATTGCTCTGTATCAATTTAAATTGCATTAAAATATTTAAAACACGAAAGTAAATAATAAAATTAAATATATTTGGATGAATATACCGTAAGCTAGTAGCGAACAGTGTATTCTTAGTATGATTAAAATTTCTTCTCTTGCAAAAAAAGCTGATGAATAAAATTTCAAGTAATTTGTTGAATTGTTCTAAACTGAAAAAAAAACTAGAATTTATTTCCGTATCGTACAATTTTCAGCATTTAAGGCTTGTGCAAATGAACATGTTCAGTTGACATTAGGAAAATTGAAAATTCCAATTTCACAATCTGGAGAGTGCCGTGTTCTTCCACCCTTAAATTTGTCGGTGTGACATCACAACTTGAGGTGAGAGATGGGATAATTTTAAAGTAACTTGAAGTACCTTTTATGTATCATCATGGCACATGCTATCTACCATTTGTGCAGGAATAAAGTTGTGCAATCAATTGAGAAGATGCTTAAAAAAAGGCAAAAGAGAATTCGCGAAATGTTCGAAATAATAATTACGGAACCTTGGTCGGACTGGACTAGTTTATGGTTAAGATGTACAATGCGATTCCAATAGTGTACATACTTAAGATTTCAAATTGTATTAAAAAAATGCAAAATTACTAGACTAGATCGTTTATACGAAAAATCGACTTATGAAAGGGGTCGTTGAAGATTATCTTGATATCTGTAAACGTTTGGTCTCTGATTCGAAAATAGGTTGATTGCAAAAGAGAGATAGAGAAAAATTGTTAAATGCAAGAGACTTAATTTTTCTCAAATTTTTAGATTTTTTACATTACACTGAGAGAAATCCGGAAAAGTTAAAATAACATTCCGGAAATGGTAATTTTACCCTGCAGTATTGATACAAAATCGGTGTAAGTATTACCCTTTTTAGGTGTATTAGGGGTTAAAGTTACCCTTTTTCATGTTAATTTTACCCTTAAAAAAGTGTAAAATTAAAGGTCTAAAAAGGTCTAAAAAAAAGTTAATCGCGCCCTCTTTTTTCTCAGTGTACAAATTTATTGTATTGAATATTATTTCCAAAAGGGTCTTTTCCAAAGAATTTAGGTATGATTTGTAAAGAAATTTAAGGAATATTTGTATATAATAAAAACCAATACGGGATCAAATCCAAGATTCAAGACTTTTATCGTATATTCATGAACTTTTCAAGGGTAACAAGAGGATTAATAGACTTTTCTTTCTTAAGTAAATTAAATATGAACATTATCTTCTTCATATTATTAAAATTGGAAATTAGAGGAACTGTACTAAATTTCAGCCAGCTTACAATTTCGGCCACTTTCTTTGTTTCTCTAGATTTCATAGTTCTTTCGTTCTCTAGAGGTTGCACAATGCAATAAAGAAATCAAAATCAAAAAAAGTGTCTCCTTTATGAACGAGACGAAGTAGAACTTAGACTTTAGAAGAGTTTCAGAAGAGCAAAAGGCTATAAGTAGGAGAATCAGGGTGGTCGAAATATTACTCAAAGCAATGGTGTATATTGTTTTAAATGTATTAAGAACAACTTTAGAAAAAAAAGAAGTATTCATACTTAAGATTTTGGAGCTTACATGCAACTACGCCGAAATTTGGTACAGTTGCGTTATCATCATCATCATCCTCATTTTCAACCGCTTATCCTTATTGGAATCGCGAACCCATAACATTCAGTTTAGCCGCAGTTGATCCCCTGCCACTTCAAGAAGGTGTTCGCGGTCAATCCCAAAGCGCTCCAAGGCAAGATCCTGAATTTAATTCAGGCACTTTGTCTTAGGTATGCTCCGTGGTCGACGCCTCCTTGCAATGGAGTGTATAGCTTTTTTCGGGAACTTTTCTTTATTCCTGTGCTTAATACGACTATATCATCCAAGTTGTGATCTCTCAATTCGTAGACACAACTCCTCCACTCTTAGCCCCTCAGGAACGGCTACGTTCGTTATCTGGTATCGCATCTCGGCAGCTTGTACTCGCGATACCACTTTTTCGGTCATTACCCAAATCTCATGACCGTAGGTGAGAATAGTAAAGGGCAGTGCTTTGAATACCGATAACTTAACCAAACGACTAAGCTCGGCCTTCCTCAGTACGCTTACCAAGATCCCTCTTTAGTGCAGAATCCTGGCCCATCTGTGACGAGAGTTCTGCGTCCATCCTACCATCACTCGTAAATAAAACCCTGACTGAGATACTTAAACTTCTCCACCGATTTCGATAGTTGTCGACTAACATGTAACATGTAACGTTGTACAGGCTGTCGGGAAATTATTATTGCCTCTGACTTATTCACGTTCACAGTTTCCCTTAGGATGACTTAATGTCCTAATTCAAAAGCATTTCCAGACACTTTAACTTAATTAACTAAAGATTAGCACTTAATTTAACTAAAATTAGCCAGAAATATGACATAAATGTTAAACAAAATGAATAAACAACAGTCACCTCATTGTGTTTTTCATTGGAAACATGGTCGATCGATGAAAAATTCGATGGTGAAAAGGTACACTTTTAATTTTTCTGAGAAATTAACAAATTAAAATTTGTGAATATGAATGGATTTTCGCTTTATTTGGAGTAAAATTAACTAAATAATGAAACTGTGGTATAGAAAATATATAAATATAACAATTTAGTACTGTATTTATCATGAAAACAATGACATTTCCATTTGGAGTAGCGAAAAATTTCCATTTGGAACAGGTTTTGAATTAGCTTAATTTACCCTACATTAATTGAAAAACAGTGATATGTTCTTTGTACCGTTGGCAGCCAAAATCCCGAAAGCCAAAATACCGAAAGCGAAAATCCCGAATGTTCAGAATTGTGAAAGGGATGAAATTATATGGAGGAAAATGTTTGGTGCAATCGTGGGAGTAGCTATGACACTTTTAAGAATTCGGGATTTTGGCCCATTCGGGATTTTGGCTTTCGGGATTTTGACTGGGACCCCTTTGTACATTTCAATTAGATAATTAATTTGCTTTTTTTTTAATATTCGACAGATACAGTGAATGTTTATTCTATAAAGTAAACTAATTTATTTTAAATAGTATTCTAACGCAGCTTTTTAATGAAAAATATTCCGTTTCCTGTTTCAATGAAAATTCTTAACATTTTCAATTTTTAGAACTAATTAGTAGGAGTGATTTTAAAACTGAAATGTCTAGAAATTTTTCTATCTTTCTGATAATGTGTGACCGTCCTGAAGGATCCGTAAGGTTGTTCATACCTATGTATTGGCTGTGAGCATATTTTCAAAGTATTTTAGAATAATATGGCTCATTTAGATGAAGGATATTTCTTTTGAAAATTATCAACTTTATATTTCTAAACAAACCAGATATTCAAGGACTTTTTATATGGAGCTATTTGAAGCCAATTCCTAATTTGATCTCGGACTCAGCTCACAGTGCTCCAAGGAAAAAACAATTATTTAAACAAAAATTTAGTATATTTATCCCTCCATACGGAAAGGTATCTTATAATACGGAAAAACTTCTTACTTTTTAAATATTTAGCATAACGAGTACGAGTGCAGAAAAATTCCCATACGCATTTGTATGTGAAAGTAAGAAATTGGCTTCAACTTTGAAGGCCACTCGCCGGGGGCTAGCAGATATTAGAAAAAAATACATGAATTTTCGTTTAGTCAGTCGTAATACTTCGATTAAAACCTTGTCGCTAAGTTCACCTTTGACTTTCCCATTTCCAGTACAACCTGACTTTTGTGTGTAGCTTTCTTGGAGGGATATTGAATTTGGGGTTCTTGACCTCAAATTCAACAATTGAGTCTAGAAGAATGCTCATAGCCTTTCCTTTTCCATTGTGTTGATTAAGCTTCTTGTGTAGAAGGGGTTTCCTTTCTTCACTTATGGCAAGTGAACTTTCCAATCATATTAAGCTCAGAAGATCTCATTGCTAAAACTTCTACTGAGAGATTTTTCTTTCTGTGTTTAACACAATTCTCTATCCCTCAAACACTTTTATCCACAAACCTACAACTCAGAGAGAGAGTGAGAGAGAGAAATGTAATTCAAAAGGATACACAAATTTGTCACAATAAAGGGTTAAATTGGATTATTAAGAAAGTGTGTTTCGCACATGAAATGATTCTTCCCCTCTCACTCAATATATACCTTCTTTTAGAGGGAAACTTGGTGTTTTCTTCATCTCAACAAGAATTGGCAAAAGTGTAGCAGTAGACATAAATAATTCATCATTTCTCAGCAGTTGAAATGAATACAGAACCTGCCAAAATAGCAGATGTAACACAACATAGTACTACGTCATCATGATTCTGACTTCGTTTCCTGAATCATTCTTGAGGAGCAGGAAGAAAAAAAAAGCGTGGAGCACTGAAAATAGGGGTTCAGTCCACCAAAATTCTATATATGGTTACATATGCTTTTCAATCCCTTTTCGCAAAGGTTTCTTTTTTTTTCCTCTTTTATTGTACTATTTCCTCTTCATGAGGAAATGCCATCCCTTCACCCTTCAATATTCCTCACGCACGAAGAGTCAAGTGGGATGACTATGAGGGGAAAATTCACTTTCAACGAAGAAAAATGGCACGAGGTTAGAAAGTTTGAAAAGGTGAAGGAAAGGACTTGTAGTGAATACCAAAGAGTAGAAGAAGAAAATTTTTTATTGTTATTCCCCCAATCGCCATATTTCTGCCAAACAACACTCAACGACAAACCAATAGCATCATTTTAAAGGTAGACATAGAAAGAAAGGTAGTAACATCCTCAGACCACCATCGTCTGGTGAATTATAAATCTCACAAAAGAACGTTTATGCGGAAATTGAAACAATTGATTTGGGGATAAATTCACCGTACTCCCATCTAGGGGTAGTAAAGTTTCACGATAACACTGAAGACCATTTGAAATGTTATCGAAACAAATACAGTGCTGGGTAAAAATCGAAAGAATACTTTATTAAGACCAAATCTCAACTTTGTAAACCGGTGCTCCAACCAATTGTTGATTTTGACCTGTTAGGATCCAAATAGACTCAGGCTGATCTTCGAGAATATTTAGCCCGTATAATTTGGATTTAGGGTAGAATCACATTGACAATAAAATGCTCGCCGTAGCCTCATCGTATTTCGTTAATTTACGCATTTTCATTGCAATTCTTACGCAAATTCTCGATTACCGTATTACCTTATTTCATACTCGGTGGCATTAGGTGAAATTAATATAAGAAAATTGAAGAAATAAAACGAAAATACGATAAACGGAGAGCAGAAAAGAACTGTAAGAGAAATTAGTCGTACAGTTTTTTTTCTCACCGTTTATCGCATTTTCGTTTTATTTATTCAATTTTCTTTTATTATTTTAACTTTGGGTCACCGAGTATGAGATAAGGTAATACGGTAATCGAGAATTTGCGGAAGAATTGTAATGGAAATTCGTAAATTAGCGAAATATGGCGAGCATTTTACTGTCAATGTGATTCTACCCTTAACCCAAACTGTCAAATACTTAAGGATCATCGATTAGTAGTCCTTTACATAAATTTTCTTTACTTAATTCTTTACTGCTAAATTTCATAGACTTAACGATCTCGAGGAACAGGCTTCGAAGACTCGCTCGAATTATTAAACCGTCTTGTCCTCAACCTTAATTTCTGTGTGAAATTTGTTGAAGTTTGGGAATTTCTATTGAAGTATAAAATAGACGACGAGAATCATATAGAGGTGCAGGCTTTTATTTAAGATAGATAATTGCAAAAAGTCATTTAAAAGTTATTCAAAAACCTAAGATTAATAATTTAATGTAATTCATCCGAAGTATGAAGAAAATCATCGTTAAACTGTTTGAAATTAATCGATTTTTTGTTTTTATAATGCTAAAATTTAAAATTATGCACTCATAACTAATGTAAATTCCACGAAAAACCCTAAAAAATAAAAATCACAACATAACTAAGAAGAAACATAAGAAATTTGAGTATATTTTTGCAGCTTCGTTTAGAATAATTTGCAGCTTCGTACAGAAATTGATATCCAAGTTTTTTTCCAAATGCCACAAAAGCCGAATCAATCATAGAACTATGTCAAAAAATTTCTCTTACTTACTAGTTTCGTAATCCCATCTCACAAAATTCCTGGAAATCCTTGGATGTTCCTCTGTCGGAAAATGAAAATTGAGTGGCAATTTTAACAAAGCTGCCCGGTTTGCTCAGCTACGTAAAAAGTTTTTTAACCTACGTACATCTTATTTTCACCGTACACACTTCACCTGGATATAAAAATTTCCACATGTTTAGATGGAACTTTCATATGCTTGCTTTAATCATTGGTAGGAGGTATAATGCGTTTTAAAATTACTTTTATGCGGGAAATATCTCGCTAAGTTTTGTGAATTATTCTAAGGAGTGTCTGCATAAGCCTAAAGCCCAAAATACACAGGGATCGGCTTAGGTATCAGTCCGAAAAAAAAGAATTGGTGTCGATACGCTCACGGAGCAGCCCATAATTTGGAGGATCAGGCTGATCTTCTAAATTCGTGAGGTCTAATGAAATTACGGGGATTAGGCAACATTAGCGACAGTGCTGAAAATAAAAAGCTTCACTATGGGCGTTTTTGAGTGCTTTTCGAAATGTCAATTATGTGAAAAAACATGGAGAGAATGGTAAGCAATGTCGCAAAATCTTAAAATGCATTAAAATTGGAGTAATGGGAAGGTCAGAGTGCTCCTTCCTGTACGAAAAATCCATTGATAATGCACTTAAAAAGTCTTTGTAATCAAAGTGTGCACATTTAAAAGATATTTACGCTGAAAACGCTAATCCTTGATCTTAAATCCTCAGTATATGACAGTTTGGGCTTATCCTTTACCGCCAAATTTTTCGAGTTGAGTATTCTCCAGGATCAGCCTGTGTCTATTTTCGGCATAAGGCCCTTGATACACTTACGACTTAAGAAAAGAGAGACGGTATAGTGGAAGATGATAGAAATGTGCTTTAACGATTATTTCGAATTTTATCACGCTAAGCTGTCTATCGGCTAATCCTAAGGTCTGTCAAGGCCCTAATATTTCAGAGCATTTTTACACAGTGTGACCCGAAACAATGTGATATCCTCAAAACCGGTGGTCAATAGTTTTGACTGATAAATTATACAAAGCTACAAATGTTCGATTTTCCCAAGCTGCAAAGGTTTGAGAATTTTCCACAAAAACACAAAAACCGCTCCTTCGATCAAAGGGTTCTTACGTACCTAAATAATATTAACCCTCCTAAACCTTCTGAAACTTGTAACAATTGTTTTTTCCGAATATGAAATATGAAAAATACATAAAATATTACAAATTAAAATTATAGTTTTGGATCCATTTTTTATTTTCATTTTATGAGCCTAGGGAAAAAGGCATAGGTTCCCAATTTTTTTTAAGGAAATGTGAGGTGTTGAACTAACTAAAAAATATATGACCATGGCTTAAGCTTTCTATACACTAGGAAAAAATTTCATCAATATTTGCAATCAATATGTGATATTGATGAAAATCGCCTACACATTAGTAAAATATATGAACATAAATTTGGATTATTGAAGGAAATTTGTAAATCTCAAGCTGCAAGAAGACTTGAGAAATGACACAAAGTGTCAATATTGAAACGAATTAGTTCCTGTGTGGAGGCATTTTCTTCAATAATTCTTGTCTATAATTGAAGTTTTATATCAATAGTATTATTGAAGACCCACTTATCCATATTTTTCCTAGTGTATAGATTGCTTTAGATTCATAGTGAAATAGAAAAATGAAGCTGTAACTGTACGAAGCTGTAAAGGCTTCCCCAACTTGATTCGACGATTGTAATCAATACTGAATAATATCAACAAACTTTTTTTTCGAATGTAAGTGCCACACGATTTTAAAAAGGTAGCTCGATTTTGAATGAACCAAGTTATTAAGAGTCTACTGTAAGATTGAAAGCACATGAAATAACGGATTACCGACACAGACTTTCTATCTTCGAATTCTTGCGCCTGAATCCAAAAAGAAAAAGAAGAATGCAAGGATATTTTAAAATTTCTGCAAAATTTTGAAAATCTTATCAATTCCCTAAAAATTCCTGAAATTCATGAATTTGTAGTCTCCCTTATTTCTCTTTGTTTCTCCATCAGTAAAGCTACTTTAATAGAAAATCACTCCTCTTGTGTCTGCTGACAATAATGTGACCATTTCGTGGCTTTGGATACTGCTATAAAGATCCCATAAAAGGAAAGTTTGGTGAATTTTCGGGGAAACATTTTCATTTTAGCCAATTATTCTGTCACAAACAATTCTCATTGAAGTGATTTTGAAAAATGATTGGATTTTTACAGTAACGAGTAAAAAGTTTTTCAATATATGAAGAAATTGGAATGCATTGAAGATTATAAGGGAATGAAATGAGAGTGTTTATTTTGTCTGTGGCGCCAATAAAACTCGCTATATTTGATTTTATTTCATTTTAGTGCTAGTGAAGAACAAGGGTGTCACGCATTACGAGTATTTTATTGGATCTCCATGTGTTTATTCAGCTCGCACTTTCATTAAAATCGCATTTAAATACCCATCGAGAAGAGGTTTACATGAATTTAACATGGGAACTTGTTTGGGAGGATTATATTGTATGTAGAAAATAGACATTTCGTTTTTTCTATCATATTATGGCAAACAATCACAATATTTTGGTACTTTATTTTGTTATCCTTTCGGCATTCACTAAGGGGATCGTATTTCTAACACTTTCTGTATGTTGAGTTTATTTTGAACACTTTTTGGAAAATTAAGAATGTGGTTGCTTTTAATTGAAATGTCGCTTTCATCGTCTCATGTTGAGATTCTCTTTACAATTTTAGCTCATCTTCAGCAATTTAATGTGTCTCCCGGAATCCCCTTAAGAGTACAGAGGAGAGTTTACACAACTAAATGCTTCTTTCCGCCTTGATGAGAAGGATGCGAAAAGGAAGTGTTTTGTGTGCTCTTCCGCTTTTGCCTTTCTTCCTCAGATTCATTCGGAATTTTTGCCTCTTCTGGGAGACACTAAACATGTTACCGTACGCACATTTAGTGGCTCAGAAAAAAAGGGGAGGATTTGAGGGATATCGCTTAACGACGATGGCCGATAAAAGTGTCCTGATATGGCGACATATGTTAGTCACTTTGCCCTTGCCGGGCCTTTATCTCTCGAGGAGTCGTCCTAAATAAACAAAAATAATATTTTTTCTCAGCAGGAATGTTTCAAGACTTGCCGGTTTGGTTAATTTGGTAATTGTTGACCTCCGGGGCATAAAGTAGAATAAATAGACATTTTACCACTTGCCGAATATTTTAAGAGATTAAGATATGGCTCTTAGCTATACTTTCATTTCTGATTTAAACCGCCTTGTCTTTAAATTGAGGAAATGCTGCTCTTTATGGCATTAAGAAGATTTTTTTAAAGGGCTGCAGTAGATTGAGCAGAATTTTGTTAAAAATTATTAGTAAAAATATTTTTTTTTAGTAGGGGAAAGCGCGCTACTTTCGGACGACTCAAGCCTATTCCGAATTTAGGCAATGTTTTTTTATTTAAAGTAAAATTAGAATAACAGAAATCGCAAATTTCGAATACCCAATTTTACGAATATGTAGGGTAAGTGTGCCAAATTTCGGCATAGTTTCATGCAGGAATCAAAGTCTCAAGTTTGAAATGTAATATTTTAAATTAAAATTGAATTTTTATTCTTTCTTCTGAAAGAGTGTTGCTTGGAATCTTGTAAAGAGTTTACCGTTTTTATTTACTCTAAAATCATTCTTAATACATTTTAAAATTAATAAAAACATAGATATAGCTTTGGTACCCTATTTCGACCACTTTCATTCTCACAGATCCTTGACCTTAGGGAATTCTTCCAATGTCTTTTTCACGTCATCTCATTTGTCGAACCTACATTTTTTGTTATTCTTTTGCATTGTATAATCTCTAGAGTACGTAAAATCTAAAAGTTCATGGAAATTCGAGGAATAAAAAATGTGGCCAAAATTGCAAGCTGGCCGGAATTTGTCACACTTACCCTACAGATCCTACATTATTTCGAAAAAAACTGATGAATGAAAAATTCCAGATATTCTCAAAATATTTGAATATCAAAATAGAACTTTTTGTAGTAATTTTCATAAATTGTTATTTCACCTTTAGTAACAACAACAAAAAGGTACTTTTGAGCCATTCCAATTCAAATTTATTTATTATTCTTTCAGTTCTATTCATTGTAAAATATTTGTTCAAAACAAATGCTTCATGAATATTTAAATATTCAGCAAAGTGATTTAAAAAAAAGTATCTGCAGATACCCGGAATCGTATTGCTGGTAGTTCTCAATTCTGTTTCCCTACCATCACCGGATGGCTGAAATAACAGAGGGACAATTTGATACAGAGAGTTTTTTTTATCTTGAATTTTACTTTTTATTGGAAAATTCCCGAAGTATTTTTTTCCAATATTTTTGAGCTATGAATAAAATAATATAGACTAAACTACCATTGAATTGCACTCATTCTAAAATTCCTGACTTTTAGCTCATGTGTGCAAATATACAAAATTCGTTTAAATCTATCGAGAGGATGGTGTTGAGTGTGTTGTACTGAATTACTTTATTTATTATGCAAATCACTTTCAGGGGTGATGAATTGCGAGGGAATGGAATATTTGTGTAATTTTGCAAAATACAATAAAATTACGTTTCCGTAGAGATTAATCAAGTTGAATTGAGGGAAAATTTTCAATCCTCTTGGAAATTCTAAGGGTTTAACACTGACAATTTTCTGCGATAATACATCGCCTTTTCATGTTTTATTCAACACATTTTTCCTGGAAAGTCTAATGCTATTTCAAACTAGTCGATATCTTCTGTTTTCCCAAGTTTTCCTTATTTTTAATATTTCCTTTATTATATTAATTGATTAATATTATTTAGGAGAATCAAATGTCACAAGCTTTATTTTGCTCATTATAAGGAAAATTGTACTTATTGAGTTTATTTTATACGTTACAGAAGATTTCCAGGACGATAATGGGTTTAACATTAATAACTTTTGTATTGCAATACCGTTTTCGAAAGCACGAATGTGACTGAGCGATATAATTTAACCAGAATTTTAATCACTTTTGTGGAAAGGTCGTATAGAAAACATCTTTACGGATTTCAATTAAAATAAATTTAATGGACCGTATTAAATATACCAAAGGTCTTACCCAAGTAACAATTTTTTTCTCAATATCATGTTATTCAAATATCTAAGTGAGATATTATACAGGACCATAATTGTATTAAAGCATATTAATAAGGCTTTTTGAATTCTCGCCAGAATTTATAGTAAAAGAACCGTGAGAATAAAAGGACAAAGAATATAAATTTCCGGATGACAGCTTAAAGAACTTAAAGATAATATTATAAAGATTATAAATAATGATTTATATTAATAAATTGATACGTATATTAGGGTAACTGTCCTAATTCAAAACAATTTCCAGACGCTTTAACTTTGACAGAAGATTCAACACATTAAGTTTATATTTTTTCTGAAGAGAATTACATAAATTTGCTCCTTGACTCTTCTAGAATGTTACTGTTTAGTGAAAATTCTTTAGGTATAATTTGAAAACTTCTTAAATACAAGAAAAATACGCGAATGTAAAATACTTCTATTGGAAACAAATTAATCCAAATGGAGACTGGGGAAATTTTCTAATTGGAGACAAACACTATAAGTGGAACCGCGAAGAAAGGCTTCCAAAACTTTGTTGAGTTGCTCTTGAGTGCAGGATTTGTTGTTATTCCTGGTCTTTTCTCTTGTCCCATCTAAAACAAAAAGAAAATCTCTCCAAAAAAATTATATTTCAGGGGTTTCCTATAAGCATTTGCAGGAACTTCAGAAAAAAAACCCTTTTTGTTCACGAAATAAGTAATTATTTCACTTGAAAACTTCACGTACCGTTAACAATAAAGATTAGCACTTAATTTAACTAAAATTAGCCAGAAATATGACATAAATGTTAAACAAAACGAATAAACAACAGTCACCTCATTGTGTTTTTCATTGGAAAACATGGTCCATCGATGAATAATTCGATGGTGAAAAGGTACACTTTTATTTTTTTTTTTCTGAGAAATTAACAAATTAAAATTTGTGAATATGAATGAATTTTCGCTTTATTTGGAGCAAAATTAACTAAATAAGGAAACTGTGGTATAGAAAATATATAAATATAATAATTAGTACTGTATTTATCATGAAAACAATTACGTTTCCATTTGGAGTAGCGAAAAATTTCCATTTGTAGCAGGTTTTGAATTATCTTAATTTACTCTACTACAAGACCGTTACAAGACTTATGAAAAGACCCAGAATTTCTGGAAAGTTTTATGTTAATAAATATGTTAACAATTCTCTTGAAAAAAAAAAGTATTCTGTGTTTCGTTATTGCTTTTTTATGAATAATTTGGCTGTTTTGCTAAAAACTTGGTAAATTTTACCTCTGTAATATTATGTAATAAAAAAATTGAGTTTGCCACTTTTGAAAGTAATCTAAAAGCTTTAATTCAAACTATGTTTTCTGGGATTGCTCGAAAACGCGTTGTGCGATTTTTTACTTTTTGTATATGTTTTCGGGGTTACCCTGGTGGACATTTTATTCATATGCTAAAATACCGTAAAATTATTTCTATTAACGAATTTTCAAACTCAAAAGTAAAAAAAAGGCTCATGAATGCGTATTTCTCAACTAAATGGTATCATATTTGGGCTCGTTAGTGTAAGGTCTTGAAATTCTTGACAAGTTTAAACGGGTTCCAATCGGTTATGAATCAATAATAAAGCGCTCATGAATCAACAAGTATTTTTTATCTGAAGATCAATTCTATTACTCGTAAGCCATTTTGGGCGCTGTTTTAAGTGATTGAGTAGAGTGAGAACCAGTATGGTAAGATAAGGTAATTTTAAATCATTTTCATTTTTGATCTTTGAGATTTAAAAACAGTTTTAGAAAAAAAAGCAAGAAAAACAACGAAAGAGTACTGTCAAATGTAAAGTCTTGTACCCCTTCCCGGTGAGGTCCTTCTGAAATAGTGAGAAAATCTCAAAATTCCAAAATAGACATGATTCCAAATTACTTTGTTTTGCGTTTAAACTCTAAATGTGAAAGTACGTTTGAGGGACAGCATTTAAGTTACAAGTTCTAACATTTCGCAAAGCATGGGATACTTTGCCAACCTTATTTAGGATAATTTCTCGTAAGTTCTATTTATAACGAGTATTCTTGTAAGAATACTACCATTTTTTTTAGATTTGTAGGGCCCTGGGATTAACAACATCGGGATTATCCAAGAAACATTTTTTTCTCTATATTGTCTTGTACAATTCTTTAATTAAGGCATTATGATCTATACTTTTATAAACTGTTTATAGAGCTCTCGGTTCCGTCTTTGTGACCACTAAAATTAAAAAGTGATACACTCTTAAGAGTTTCTACAGGACTTTAAACTTCAAACACAAAATTCTTACTATAAGTCTTTTTAGGTTGCATTAAAAGACTTATCAAAGTCTTGGTTCTATAAGGTAGCTATTTTGTTTCTTGGGTGGTTCTTTAAAGGAACGATTTTGCTTTTTGGTATTAACGTACAATGACCTTTGAATTAGCCGATTATTTCGTAAAATATTATAATTTCGCAAAATTATTTGAGGTATACGCCTAAATGTGCACAATTTTGACGCGGTAAATTAGGAAACACTTTATGTAATCTATGGTCTCTCTTTTGCCGATATAAATTTCCAAAATAAGGATTGAAGGATTTAAGGATTTTGTATTCTGCGATCTTGGACAAAATGCAATAGATCAAATGGTCAATCATTTAAATATAATGCGCATTTATATATTCTTTTTGCCCTTCATTTTTAGGTAAAAACCGTGAAAAGTTTCCTTGTTCAATCTGAGAAGTAAAAGGACAACAATACGACTGATATACGTATCATTCTTAATTTTAACCTGAAGATGGAGAACTATTCAATGACTATTTAATCTTGACCTTTTCAAAAGCAATGATGCTCAAAATATTCGTGATATTCACAAACTCTCTTTTTTTCGGAAAATAAAAGTTCCTGGGATAAAGAGAACATGGAAAGAATTTAACATGAAGAAGTCACTGATGGAAAGAGGGATTTATCAGCTACGCGGGCACACAACATAAGAATTGGGATTCACTGCACGAATATTTCTCGGACATTGTTTTCATGTAATTCTAAGGGATTCGCCATCTCCCATAATTTGCGATATTAAATCATTCTTGATCTGATTGATTGGAAAATTATTCTTTACTTCGAGCAGCTTTAAAGCTCAAATTATAAGCATTTTAACATATTCTTCATCAAAATGATGTCGTATTGTACACAAATTCTGAATAATTTGTTTAATTAGGTAATTTTCATCATTATTTTAGAAGCTTGAAAGCCTTCAATTAAAGCACTAATAAAGATTTCTAAGAATCTGGAGAGCATCTTTGAGATATCGAGAGGAAATGAAACCTGATGACTCTAGAATCCTCTTGAAATCTGAGACGTAGAATACCAAGTCTTGAAATATTTTTATGCAAGCCAAAAATGAATACATGTGAAAACTTTATTTCGAAATCCTTATTTTTTCATTTATTTCTTTAGTTTGTTTTGTTTTCTTACGCATAATATACTCCTTATTAGTAGAAACTTTAAAGATTTCTTTTTTAAAGTAAAATATTTGAATATTGTTATTAATTTATTGAGGAACCTAGGGAAAATTATTTTGAATATATTTTTTATTATACATATCTTAAAGAAATTTACTCTTTCTGTCTCGAATATGTTGTTGATCCTGGAACTCCTGTTTGTTAGTTAAAAAATGCTTTTAAAAACAATTTAAAAATTTCATCGTTTTGGTTCATGGCAACTTTTTTGCTTCTTGGGTATGTGGTTTGACTTTGATTTGTTTAGTTCCAATAGAACTAGCACATTTGGGATCCCAATATACTTTCCATGTTTTTCTAGATTACATAGAATGCTGTCGTACTGCTTTCCTATTGGATTTCTGACAGGAAAGGAAGAGAAACCCATCCTGACCATGACAAAGAACTCCTGAACAACTCAATATGAGGTCGATTAACCCTTTTTTCCGATGTCTCCGGAATTGTGTCAGCGAAATTTTCCATCATTCGCCCTTCCACATTTTTTTCCGCTCTACACCGTTTCATTTTCCCGCAGTGAAAGTCTAAGTTGAACTCGAAAGCATTTTATATATGATGCGAGAGAGCTTACAAAGCCCACCCTTTGGCAGTGTTTGATGCTATTGAATGGGAATGATGAGTGAGAGTCGAAAAATGCGCTTCTGCAAATGACTTTCTCAGACAGAAAATGGAACGTGGGAGAAAATGAATGGAGGGGAAAATGATTATGTTGGCTCGTCGTTATCCTTTTGAAGTGGTAGTATATGGGAGGACAGAAATGTTGGAATCCCCATTATGTTGATCCTCTCTTCTCTGGCAACCCCCTTTGGTTCAATGGACAATTGAGTGATTGACTGAATGACTCAACCGAAAGGAAATCTTCCCCTTAGCCCAATGCCTTCCCTTTTGTCATATTGGTGGACACTGTGAGGTCAGGATTTTTTTCCCTCTCATCCTATATCCTCAAATGTCATCCATACATTCTTCTTTGGCATTTTCCATGGGAAAATCTCACTCTTTGAAGCATCAAAATGTCTCTTTCGTCGCCGTTACACCCTTCCTAAAGGGACTTTCTCATCATCAAGGCTCAAGCTCCTCTTCGTTACTCCTCGTTAAGCGATGCGAAACATGATGTAATAAATCCCATCAGCTTTCATTCTCCTCCCCAACTCAGTCCACAGTAAGATGTTGAGGCGATGGTGCGGGGATGTGAAATATGGAAAATGTCCCAGTGACTCTAGTCCTCATATGCATATCACATTCGAACGACAGTCAATTCAGGAAATCGTTCTTGTTTTGCATATTTCAGGAAGGGTATTTCACTTTGAGTGCCACACAAGGCAGAAGTGAACACACTCATAAAATTTATAACATATCGCATTTTTCTATATATGTAGTCTGGGAGAATAGAAAAAATATGTCTCTATACACCCATTTCATTACATATTCAATCTTCCACGACTTTATACTAAAAGCAAACTAACTTATCAGCTTTAGTTTCTTCTAACAGTGGTAAGTTGTACTCAACTGTAGAGGATTCATTTTAAATGAGTTTAGTGAGGCTATTAAATCATAGATTTATTTAATAGAATAAGCTTTTGGAAGTACCTTATAATTTGATGGTTTGTATTTGAAAACTTTGTCTTAGACTAAATTGATGTTACATTATCAGGAGGGGGCTTTTCAATTATCGTATGGAAATATCTACAACCGTTTAACTTATGTTTACGCTTTTAGATTTTTCAGAATTGTCAAATTCTTATGCTATACTCATGTAATTATTTTTGGAAATATTGAACATTTCGTCATTTAGACATCTAATGACTACGAAATTATAAGACTGTAGATAAGGGATCGAACAGGCAGTATGGCTAGAAATCCCATCAAACTTTTTCACTTTCTGAGCATACGTAACTCCCTTTGCTTGTAACCCTGCTAAGCTGATGATGGGTTATAAAATAGCAAAATATACAGTTTATGAAGAGGTCATTTCGTCTTGGAGGTTGGTTTCGATGTTAAGAGCCTCTATATCATTATCATCATGATCATTTTCAATGGCATATCTGCTTTTGAGATCTCGGGCCTATGATCCCCAGTTTAGCAGCCCACGCCTGTCGATCTTTCGCTCGGTGGCAGCCAAAATCCCGAAAGCCAAAATCGCGAAAGCCAAAATCCCCAGTTTTCAAAATCCTGAAATTGATGAAATTATATGGAGGAAAATGTTTAGAATAATTTCCTAAGACACAGAAGATTTCCTTTTGCCTCCAGCAAGCGCGGGTGCAATCGTGGGAGTAGCTGTGATACTTTTAAAAATTAGGGATATTTGATTTCGGGATTTTGGCCCATTCGGGATTTTGGCTTTCGGAATTTTGGCTTTCGGGATTCTGTGACATTAAGTCTGAAAAATGCGACCGATTTTAGTGTAAATTTTTCCCTGTATTCGTACACATTTCACAAGATATCACCAAAACTACATAGGTTGCCAAATTGTAGTTTTCGGTTGCCTATTCAATATTAAGCTGGATTTTATCTTGTGTATATATTTTTTGCTAATTCATTCTACACTGACAGAAAATAGCTAATAATCCCAAAAGGTTTTTCGACTCGCTGGAAACATATGAAAAACATAGGAAATGTCATGGCCCTGACCATACCCATACCATCCAAGTTGTGATCTCTGAACTCAAAAAAGCAACTCCTCGACTCTTTGCCTCTCACGAACGGCTTCGTACCTCACTCGATCTCAACGAGGTATTCCCTTAACGTATTTCCCTTTACGTATTTGCAAAGTAGAAGGTTGAATGAATTTAGGATATTTTATGCAAGTCTCCAGCTATTTGCTATATATTTCTACTTATCTTATGCATGTTAAAAAAACAATAATAATACATTTTTTGATATAGTCCCAAATTGTTGTACTCCGACAGGGGTATGAACTGTATAATAAACAAATAAAATAAAATAAAAGTATAATATTTAAGCTTAAAAATTACGATTTTTTTTTTAAATTCTCATATAGAAAAATTATTCTAATTATTTTTTTACTTCTATTTTTTTTAAAGCAAAACCGTTTTGGAAAAAGAAACTACAATACTCCTATATGATATTTTTCATTAGACTGAAAATTATTATTCATTGATATAGTCAGAAAAAATATTTAAATTTTTAGGCTATTTTTGTCCCTATCGCTCGTAGAGGTAAAAAATGCGCTGAATCAGGCTCTGTTGTATTTTCCAAAATCAGATATAAGACGTTTTGTTGATTTTGTTTATTGGTTAAATTTTTATTGTTGATTTTCGGTCCGTAAAAGTGTCTCGTTGTTAATCGACCGGAGGTACCTCATTTCGACAGCTTGTACTCGTGATCTTATTTTTTCGATCCCTAGGGGAAAGACTTATAATTTTGTCCAGTTTCTAATTTTGGACACTTTGAGGATATAATTGGACACTAAAAATAAATTGATTAAAATTATGGATTTTTATTCCAATATTTGATGAATATTGAATTATATCTAAATATTTGTTCCTTTTGGAAGATTTTCACACTAAATTCATTAAATATTGAATAAGATTTGAGTTAAAATTGCTTTGTTGAAGATTCAGTGTGAGCAATTGCTTACGAGAAATATGACAGAACTTCGTGTTTCGCTTTTTTTGAGTGATTTATTGAATATTAATTTAAAATTTTGTTGATTCACGTTAGTGATGATTTGTAAATTTGACCTGAAGTGAGATTTGCCTTGTGAATTAGATTTTTCGTGTGAAAAATGGGAAATTTTTTAAGAGATTCACCAGTGAGGTGATACTTCTTATTTTGGACAGGTGTTTTTATCACGAAATTTCGTGAAGTTTTGGCTTTTGTGATGACTAGGTTGGACAAATGCTTGGGGAAACAAAGGAGCATCATCTCTACGAAAGAGATGTAACGAGAAATGCTTTGAAAGGTTCCCGGAAAGGCCAGGGAATGAGCGAATCCGCGAGTACTTGGATTACCGAATTCAACTCACTTTAATGAATGATATGGAAAGTTTCCGGGCTTCTTGTGACATTCTACGTTTCCCTTAATGAACAAGAAGAGGAATTTGGAGAATTTGGAATTTCGGACACTGTGGAAGTCCGGCCAACTGGAGGAACTGACATTGATAACCTTGTGATAATTTTGTAATTATTCAATTTAAAAGTGGCTGATTCAATTGATTTTGGGTGTTGTGAATTGTCTGATCCCTACGTATATTGGTTTATCCGGAATTCAGTGTTGTCCGAAATTTCAAACTTTATCATTTTGTTATTTTTATTGATCATTTGAAACCCCTTTGGAATTGGAAATCCTCTTTCTCTATAAAATTGATACATTTTTTTCCTCTACTGTTCGTTCCTCAGTGAATATTCCATCCAAGATGAACATTAAGTTTAACTTCTTGTCTTTGTATTACTTTTTTCTACATGCATGTAATACGAACACGAACCCTTCAGCCAGAAAATACTCATTTTATTCAGAAAGACACTTGCCAGTAGAACTTTGGAACCCAGAGCTTTTTTTGTGCTGTCGAAGTATATTTATTTATTTCGAGCATTGTATTTTCATTGATTTATATTGCAGGATGATATTTTTATGGTAATGTCTTCCATGGTGCTCCCACACACGTCAACGCACTGAATCAAACACTCCCGCGGGAATATTTTCAGCCAAGTGCTTTTGGGGGTGAAATGGGGCTTTCCTCGTACTTGTCAACAATTTAATATGTGTCTCCCTTTGCATGTGGGAGAGTTTTATGGGTTTTGCCAAATATGTAATGTGTGGCAAATTCCAATTGAGGACTTAGTTGACAGATAAAATTTGCTACTTCCTTGGAACGAATGGAGTCAATGTAGTAGTATCAGGGTTTTCAGGAAATATAGTATCTGGAGATATTTATTTGGGAAATTTATTGTAGATTTTGGGGAAAGTTTGAATTTCCCGGGTGTTCAATTTGAAAAATGACTATATCTTGTCATTTCAATCAATATCGTTTTCAAATTTAAACCTTTAACGATCTTCAATAAAAGCCTTTCCCATGTTCTTCACATTTTTTTTCTTGGAATGTGTTCCAAGCGTAAATCAAACTAATACCGCGATATTAATAAAACTATTAATATTCTCTTCAGGCCTTCTGTGGATCCAATTGTAAACTAACAGAGCACACAATTCAGCCCATTGAGCGTATTTGTCATCAATCTCAGCACATTTTCTCCTATTTCGTGACAACGGCACAATTTGAGAGAAGGCGTTCACATTAACTAACTCCCCTTGTCACAATTCACAGAATTATTAGTTTGTTATTTTGGGTGTAAACTTTCTCAGTGGCGGCATAAAAATATTTTGGGAGGCCAATGGGGCCACAAATAATCACTTTAAGAGATGGGAAAACTATAATTATTGCTTGTACTTAAGTAATCAATCGCAATATTTTGATTTGTAATGGGTTGATATTGACAAATTAAGTTTGGATACATCTTAATTGATTTTAATTATTCATACAAAAGAAATAGTGTGAAAAATAATTTTCAGAAGGCGTATTCGAGGACCTTCCTGGTCCTCTATTTCACAGGGATTGGGAATCTTCGTTTTTTCCATTTTGTTTTTCCCAGTTTGTCTTTGGAATCTTTGTCTTCGGTAATTTTTGTTTTTTGGAAACCTTGTCTTCGGAAATCTTGTCTTTCATATATATTTTGCACAATTTTCGTAAATTTTGTCTGTAACACATTTTGCACAAGTATATTTTATACCTTTCCAAAAATTTCCCTTTTCTCAGAAAATTTTCATTCGCCTCAAAGGACGAAACTGAAAACTTCCCAAAACACAGATAATTTCCCTTTGTCCCAAAGGACGAAACTAAAACTTCCCAAAACGCAGGAAATTTCCCTTTGCCCAAAATGACAAAACTAAAAATTTCCCAAAACACAGAAAATTTCCCTTTACCTCAAAGGAAGAGACTAAAAATTTCCCAAAACACAGAAAATTTTCCTTCGCCAAAAACCTCCCAAAAACAGAAAATTTACCTTTGTCTCGACAGGCGATACTGTTAACTTCCCAAAATACAGAAAATTTCCCTTTGCCCCAGAAAGAATGAAACTAAAAATTTCCCAAAATACAGAAAATTTCCCTTTGCCCAAAATGACGAAACTAAAAATTTTCCAAAACAAAATTTCCCTTTGCCCAGAATGACAAAACTAAAAATTTTCCAAAAACACAATAAATTTCACTTTGCTCCGACAGACGATACTGATAACTTCCAAAACACAGAAAATTTCCCTTTGCCCTGAAGGACGAAATTAAAAATTTCTCAAAACCAGGGCGAAGCATTCTCATACATTTTCCGTACAAAAATATGGTATATTTTTTCTTAAGTGATTTTTTAGTTTTAGTAGAAAACCAAATGCAATCATTTTAAAACTTTTACCAAATGAAAGAGTATCTAATGTTATGTTACTGGCTCAAAATTTATAATGGTTGCACGAGGATAACAGTTCCTAAAACCTATATGAAAAAGACGTAAAATTCGCTATTTTTTTTAATTTTTCTGACAATTTTTTTATATGGAACACCAGTAACATTTTAAATTCAATAAAAATATATTCTCTGTACATGTGCCTACCATTTCGTGTTATATTTATTTTTGTAGGATCTAAGACTTAAAAATATAAAGAATTTAAGAAAAATATACCATTTCTGAATTAAAATGCTCCATCCGTTAGTTAATCATCCTAGCCCAAAACACAGAAAATTTTCCTTTGCCAAAAACCTTCCAAAAACAGAAAATTTACCTTTGTCCCGACAGACGATACTGATAACTTCCCAAAACGCACAAAATTTCCTTTTGCCCTGAAGGACGAAACTAAAAACTTCCCAAAACACCATTGTAATATTATTATTTTATTTTTTTCCAAAAACAAAGTTTCCAAAAAACAAAAAATACCGAAAACAAAGATTCCAAAGACAAACTGGGAAAACAAAAGTATAAAAAACAAAGTGAAAAAAACAAAGATTCCGCAAAACATTTCACAAGCTCTACTACTGCTCGAACTCAAAGAGAGAGCAGTTATAATCGTCTGTTTTTTCAACCTGCCACCGTCCTGGAGTTTAAACGATAAAAGATATCGACTTACGGTCTTTGATGACCCCCTATAAAAAAATAATATCTCCTAATGTTTTTTTTTGTTTTCCCTCCACTCCCCATCCATTCCCTCAAAACCATGTGTTTTCGGTTTTTTTTTTTGAAAATTGGCCCAAGCTTTTTCAATGATTTTCGAATGTGTTTTAGAGGTAGTCCAGGCGAACATTTCTTCGAAACATACCTATGACCGGAAAATTGACTATTTTGAAATATTGAAGGTCAAAGGTCAATTACTTTGGAGGTCTCATTTTTTAACCGATTTGGTTGAATTTGGATTTTTTGCACACGTATTGAAATTTCAAACCCAGTTGCATCGGTCATCATTGGTTATGAATCGGTTAAGTACTGATTTTTTTGATTTTCAAATGCATTTGTGATTTATGAATCAATCTGATCTCTGGTAGACCAGTAAGCACCAAAAGATCATGCGAAAAATTAATTCACGAACAGCTCAATGTCTTGAGTTCGAGCATTCCGTAAGGCGCTTTGCCATCTCTTTTTTCATTACAAAACATACCACTCTATAAGCGACCGGACGAACCGGATTGGATCTTTGCGGAAAAATGTAGCAGATCTCAAGATTTTTGGTATCACAAACTCTATATAGGGGAAAGTATTCTCCCTTCGGACGGTCATACCTTAGAATAATGTGAATTTTCTTTTATTTTTACTAAGATACTTACATATTTTTATTAAATATGAATTAGCTTATTATCAATTTTGATAATTATGTATTTATCTTTTGGAAAAATAAAAGAAAATCACATTATTCATGCAAAGGAAGAGTACTTTCCTCTAGTATCACAAAACTCTCGGGTGCACTACTGCACTCGCTTGTAGTTGCGACTGCATATGCGTTGTTTACAAGAATTATAGCCTAAAGACGAAAAATTGATTTCTTGCGTCCAAGTGTATATAAAGTACCCGCAATATTGCGTACTTTGTATTATATTGTTATATGCCCAAGTTCGTAACTTCAAATTCTATGTCATGCTCCTAAATTACCATGCTTTAAAGAAAAAAGAAAGAATCGGAATAATTTATTCGACTCCATAACATTGTTCCTTGATTTGAAGGGATTTGCAGATAAATAGATAAAACATTGGAATTCTCTTCAAGTTCGTATTCTGCAGAATTGTTTTTCAAAAAAAAAAACCTCTGCAAATGTTTTATAGAATTTCAATTGGCTATGGAATTTTTGGAACAAAGAATTTACCTCAAAGCTTTTATACTTTACCGTCTGAGCTGCATTCAGTAAATTCTCTACACCAAAGGAACACAACTCATGCGTTAAGATGTTCTATTGCGGTGATATATTTTTTTCTGTACAAGGGGACTTTCCCATCTTTTCTTTACATTCTTTCTATCTCTATTTTGATTTTTCAAGCTTATAAATTTCTCGTTTTTCCCAGCTGTAATTTTGTCGTGACAATTTTTGAAGTGATTTCTAGTGTGAAAAAATTACTCTCTGCTGGATTATCATTTTGGAGATCTTTCTATGAAAAAGAAAATTCTCCATCTATGAAATTTTTTCGTCATGCTAGAGTAAATCTCCAGAAAAAAAATTATTAGAGAATACACTGGACTAAATTGCGGGGGAATAGGGACTTTAGAGAAAAAACCTGGGAACAGGAGAAAAGATCAAATGCCTTTCAGAATTTCTGATTTTCACACAAATTTCTCCCTAGTGTGGTCTTCTATCTGTGAGTTGTTCTCGAAAATTTAGCGTTAGAGAGAATAATGAAGAGGAAAATAGATATGAAATGAGATTTACTTGGAAGATCAAATTTTAAGCCATGAATGCCACAATTCACTCCCATCTACTTCCCTTGGGGATTTCCCTAATGGAGTCCACGTGTATTGTAATTGCCGATGAAAATGGAACTTGATGGATAATAAAACCACACGAGGAAAGTGACACGGGACAAGAAGATGAACCAAATATTGAGCATTTTCACGTACCCTTTGCACTGTATTCCATTCACTAGATGCTTGAGTAGGTTCCAAGATACTTTGGATGGTAGAAAGATAGTATGGAACTGATTGAACATATATTGGGAACCAGGGGCTGATAACTTTTTACTGCTCGAACTCTACGGAGAGAGCAGTACGTTTCATACGATTTCTGAGAAATGTCGTCACGCTGTTTGTCCGTCTGCCCGTCTGTTCGTCCGGCCGTCATGAGCTCTAGAGGCCAAACGGTTAGAGATAGAGACTTGGTACCTTCGGGAGACCCTCCATAAGTCGACCCATGGATCGTTAACATACCCCTCATTTTCCCTTCACCCCCCTCCCTCTTTCCCTCCAAAACTATGTTTTTTGGGATTGCTCGAAAACGCGCTGTGCGATATTTTTCATTTTTGGATATATTTTAAAGATTATCCAGGCGAACATTTCGGCCATATACAAAAATATCGTTGAATCATTCCTAATAACGGTTTTTCAAGGTCAAAAGTTAAAATGTTTGGAGTCTTTGGAAAGGTCTTGGAATTTCCGACAAAACTAAACTGGTTCCAATCGGTTTTGAATCGGTAATGAACCGGTTCATAACCGATAAAAAAATTTTATCTGAAAATCGATCCTATTACTTGTAAAACTATTTTGGGGGATCTTTTGAGAGATTTATGAATCGGTTCAAATCGGTTGAGAACCAGTAAATGATAAATGATGCGAAAGTACTTTTGCGGTATAGCATGAGCATCTAAGTCACGAGTTCGAGCATTTCGCAAAGCCTAGGACCAAGCGCCTGGCAAGTTGGCTTTTTTTTATATGGAGCTATTTGAAGCCAATTCCTAAATTGATCTCGGACTCAGCTCACAGTGCTCCAAGGAAAAAATTGATTTAAACAAAAATTTAATATATTTATCCTTATATACGGAAAGGTATCTTATAATACGGGCAAACTTCTTACTTTTTAAATATTTACCATAACGGTAGCGAGTGCAAAAAAATTCTCATATAAATTTAAATCGAAGTATGAAAAAGTGACTTCAAATTTCAGGCAACTTGCCAGGGAGTTGCCCGGGACGCTTTGCCACCGCTTTTTAAAATATATTATGTACATCGACAATTAGATTAGAGGTTATTTTTTAATATTATATTTTCTGATGGAAATTTAAAACAGTTTGTGCATAAATTTCCTGGAAGGCAAAGCAAATTATAGGGGCTTCTGAACAAAAATTCGTCAGAATTTATTTGCAATTAGTTCATATGAAATTCTATGAAAAATTTTCGATTAAATTTTAATTAAAATCTGACGAGAAGAACGCTTCAAATAAACGTTAAAAAACATGGAAAATTGAAGTGCCTGCATTTGAAATTCGTGGAAACCTCTTTAGGGAAAATATAATTTTTTTATTGTACGATCGCTTATAATTGAAAATCTTCCTTAGAAATTCTCGACAAAACTCTATGTAAGTGAAGGCTTTTAAAATTCCTACATACTCTAGCTTGGAATGCTTTATATTTTTCCCATATTCCTTTAATAAATCCGACCTAGTGGCAGTACCTACACTTTTTTTTAATAGCTGGTCTTAAGTGACACATATCCTGAAAAAAATATACCAATTTTTTTAAATGAAATAGTAAAAATATGAAGTATTTGAAGTGTGTGCGAAGCCTGAGAACCTTACCCTAGCTTTAAATAAAAATTTTCTTTGTGGAAAAATTTATGGTTAAAATTTCAATACATTCACCAGATATTGTGGCAATTTCCCACGCTATTTTGTGATTACCTAAATTTCATTAAAAAGCATCAATAAAAAAATATCATTAAAATTCTCATCAGTCCAACAATAAAATTAATCTTATGTAATTTTGTTAAATTAAAAAAAAATCTAATAATGGCGTTTTACAACTAATAAATTCAAAACAAATTTTCTCAATTGATACGAAATTACTTCTATCAAAATATTTGTAATTAATTTATACAGATAATTTTAGAAATTTTCACACTATTCTTAAAATTTCTACTAGAGAAACCATCAATGTCTTGGGAATTAATAATATACTCTCCAGAGGATATTCGACCTATGTTCAATCCCGTTAAAAACTATTTTCTCGAAAATGTCTCGAGCGATATTCTCTACAATTCTCACAAATTCTCCAGAAAAGGCAAGACGAGAGCTTTTTCAGAGAAATAAGGAAAAAACAGGTAACATGCAGTTGTCGCAAAATCAAACAGGAATCCATCAATGAGTTCAATACTAAAAGTTGCAAAAAAATCTACTCGCCTGAGGAATTTGATGATCATGATTGCAACATTTAGAATTAATAAAGCAAAGAAAGGAAGATCGAAAATAGGAAGAAAATACTTTAAATAATTGATTGACAATAAATGACTTTACTGTACAAATTAAATTGATATTAATTTCTAAGTATGAAAAAAAAATTAAACTTTTTTTTCTATTAGAAATATTTTTTATCTAATACTTAAAATTAATTAACGTGCTTCAATAATGCAAATTATGCGAGAAAAAAACACGTCCCAAACATCCCCTTTTGCGTCCCATACTGCCCCAAATCGGGGAGGTTTGGGACAAAGTGTCAAGTTAAATGTTTTATCTTCTCCAGGAAAACTCAGTTGTTTTCCAAGTTCTATCGAGTACTTTTTATAAAGTCAATACTAATAAGTATCCTAGACCGCATAAAATTGTAATACACTATCGTGGTTTTTTGGAATATTGTCTCAAAGTCAAAACATGAAAAAGTGTCTCAAAGCTCCCCGATCTCCCCTATACTTGTTTAAAATACCATTTTTTGTACACAGTAAAAACTTTTTGGCTGCTTTACCATGATTTTCATTGTAAATTTTACATTAAACATGCAATCGTGTGTACTAATACACATTCGTGTAAATTATACACATTTTGTCTGAAAACTGTGTAATTTGTACACCTTTTATTTGGAAACTGCGTAATTTTACACGAAATATGTAAGAAAATATACAAAACTGTGTAATCATTCCCAGTTGATTACACGGTTTACAATTACATAAAATTTAAATTACACATTTTCAGATTACACGTTTTGTTGAAATACATAATTTGTGTAACTTTACAAGAATTATGGTGGTAAAAAAGCAAACCAACGATTATACTTGTAATTTTTTTTACTGTGTACAGTAAATAAGAGAGTTAGAAGAGCCTGAAAGGGAGAAGCAGTTTCACAAAGCTCAACTTTTTTTCAAAACATATTTTCTTTTTTCTAGGTTACAGGGGAAACTGGGGCACCACCGAATATGGGGTAGCACCGACCGCTACGATTTTTAAATTAGATTTTACACTTCAGAGGACGAGACCTGTACGAATTTATAGTTACCTTGAGGATCCTTGTTCATCGAAGAAATAGTCGTTGGAAAAAGCGTCCGGTGCTACTCCATGTTCGGTGGTGCCCCAGTTTCCCCTACTAATTCCTCTTCATTATTGGTTGTCTTAAAATACACAGCTCAATTTTTTTTTAAATATTATTGCAAAATTGTGTATTTTTGAAATCGAACATGAGCGAAACTGCCCCACGTTTCCCTAAAGCGTATTACAAAAATAGATCAGATTTGCAAGTATTTCCTTGTGGTTATATTGAAATATTAGGGCAAATGCCGCACAATATTTGCATTAAATTGGCACTAAATGTACTGCATCTGTTGATTTAAACTCCCCTTGGTTTTGGTAACTTTCTGAGGACTAGATATGGATTTGGTGGAATTTATTTATTCATAGCAATCTTCCTTTTGATCAAGTTTCATGATCAAATTAGATATTTGCTACGTGTAGACTGCGACAGAGTTTCTGGCAAATTCAATTAGTTTGTGTATTTGAGTTGCACCAAACTGTTGGTGGGACGCAATTTACAAACTCAGTTATTCATCTTTACAAATATCCCCATCTGAAAGCATCAACACCAAAGAAATTTTCCTCTACTGAAGGAGAAGGGACTCTGTCGAAGCAATGCTGCCGCAGGGTAGAAAAAGAAATGCCAATATCTCCCAAATTCGATCGACAGTCATTCGTATGCAAATATTCTTATGACTGAATGAATCCAGAGCTGATTATATGGAAGAAGATAGCAATTTGTGTGTGGAAAAGTGGATTTAAATTCTTTTCACACCAACAATTTTCCTGGAAAAGTTTGTCTTTTCATTACTTGTCTACATGAAACAGTGAAAATAAAGGAATATCCTCTTTTGTCGATAGTCAACTCCTTCCTCAATTGAAAGTGAATATCAGTCGAATGTTATCTCACCATCCTTCAGCTAGTGAAAATTTACAAATGGACTTTGTGTAAACATCACATTCGATTGAATTACCCGTCTATCGTCACAACCCCAAGAAATTATATCAAACAATGCAAATTGTGTGGAGAAAATCTGTTCACGCATTTTCAATACGATTATTGCTATTTCTCCGAATCTTCTTGATCGTAGATTTTCTCTCTCTCTCTATCTCTATCTCTATTTTCACTGGATGAGATTTTTTCATCACTTTCAAAAATCTCACACTACAGAATAAAAGGATGTGTGAGAATTTTCCGCAAAAGAATGTCGAGCATGTGGCTTCAACAAAATGTGCTGTGGTATGAAATGTTACAATGAGAAAAGTGAGTGACAATATTTGAAGGAACAGTCGTTTGCATAAGATATTGAGAAAGTGTTAGGAATTTTCTTGGTTGATTTATGTAAAATTCGAATTAGGAAATGTGCATGAAGCTTTTTGTGCAAAAAAGTAAGATTACTAGGGGAAGGTTGTCAGGCTTCGCACACACTCTGCCTTCAAACACTTCATATTTTTACCATATTCCTTTAATAAATCTGACCACTTTTTTTTTGAGGAAGTGCTTGTCTTAATTCTAGGTATTAAAATATATCACCATTAGGTCAGATTTTTTAAAAGGATTTTGAAAAAAATAAATTAAGTGTTCGAGGCCAAAGTTGGAGTCAAAATTATGAAAATTTCATAAAATTTTAATAAATATTTTCTTGCAATTTAACACTAGGAAGGACTGTAATGGCAGCAGCTGCCAATTTAGTTTTCAATTTTATTTTTTATGGTGAAGAATATATCATTTCGTCTGGAGGCCTGATTGAATGCGTGCAGAATTTATCTGGCTATTTTTTCGTTATAAAATTTTTAATAAAAATTAAATATTAATGTAAATATATTGCATAAACAAAAAACTGCACTCGGAAGGACCAAGTGGCAGTTGCTGCCATATGCATTTTCAGTGGCGCATCTAGACACTTATGCAAGGGGTGCGGTTGTACGCGAATGCTCCCTTACCACGGTAAAAATTGTTCGAGCGGGAGGTTTTACTGTTTAACAGTATCATTGACTACTTTCCTTGAAAAATTTAACTTTTAATTTTGAGTTTAACAGATTTAATTTTGAAAATGCAGTGAAATTTTAAGTATTTTTAATAAAAGTTAAACGCAAAAGTGGAAGCTCTCCTTTTCAAGGAATGTAGTATTCAATATTGATCCACAGTAAAAATCAAAAATTTGAAGAATAGTATTTTGATTAAAATTATTTTGAAAACATGCACAGGCACAGTAGGGCGTTTCAACTAGGAAAAAATTTTTTGGCACTATTCTCACGGTGCTGTATTTGATGAGACAAGAAAGTTTTTCTTCTACGACCATATGATCAGACGCTGTTTAGAGGTGGCTGAACGACCCTTTCTGTAGAACAAATTTCTAATTTTACCGGATTTTACACTACAGAGAGGGTCGTTCAGCCACCTCTAAACAGCGTCTGATCATATGGTCGTAGAAGAAAAACTTTCTTGTCTCATCAAATACAGCACCGTGAGAATAGTGCCAAAAATTTTTTTTCCTAGTTGAAACGCCCTAATGCACAGCTTAAGCATGAAATGGTTAAGGTTGTACTGAAAACATGCACAGCGAAAGAATACACACATTCTTAAAACAGATGGTGCTCGTCAAAACTGGTACAGCCGAGCACAGCTCAAGAATAAAATGGATAAAATTGTACATAAGTCCTGCATAGCTCAAACAAAATTGAATCTAAATTTTTAAAAGTTTTCTGAATCTTAATCGTTTTATGTTTAACAGCTGTGCGCATTTTCAACACAATATAAACCATTTTAAGCTTCAGCTATGCAGATTTCATACATAATATTTGAGAAGTACTAGTTTTATACACAATCTTAACCATCTCATTCTTGAGCTGTGCGTATTTTCAGCACAATTTTAATTTAATATTTTGAAGTATGTTTTTATTTCAACTCGAAATTTTCAAAGAATATAAGGACAAAATGCGTTTTAGGAGCCAAGAGGAGCGCCAAGAAAGCTCTGCAAGAATTTAGGCGCCCCCAAAAAACACCTGAAGGAATTTAAAGTGTCGTTTTTTATTTCAACACGAAATATTGCAAAAATATAAGGGCAAAATGCCTTTTGAGAGCTTTATGGGCGCTAAGAAAGCCTTTAAAACAATTGGAGACCCCAGGAAGTCAGGGAATTAAAAAAGCTTTTTCTTTACTTTAACGCGAAGTTTTGACAGATGAGGACAAAATGCATTTTAAACTAGGACCACAAAACTAAAGGAGCGCCCAAGAAAGTCTCGTGAAGAAATTAAAAGTTTTTTATTTATTTCAACGCGAAATTTTGCAGAATTATAAGGACAAAATGAATTTTAAAAACTAGAGAGGCGCCCCAGAAAGTCTTTGAGAAAATTAAAAGAGGTAACGCAAATTTTGGTAGTTAATAAGGACAAAAGGCATTGTAAGAACTACAGGGGCACTCCAGAAAGACTCGGAGTTTATTTTTTAAAAATCTTTTTTACTGTGAAGAAATAATTAGATGAAATCCAGGACAAAAAGCTTTCTGGGATAGTCATCTTTTCTGGCTATTCGGGATTTTGGCTTTCGAGACTTTGACCCTTTTAGAATTTTGACTTTTCGGAAGTTTAACTTTTTGGGTTTTTGACTTTTAGGATTTTAATTCATTCGGTATTTAAACTTTCGGAATTTGGACATTCGGGATTTCGGCTTTTCGGTATTTTGGCTTTTCTAGATTTTGGCTATACGAGATTTTGTCATGTAAGGATTTTGAAAAGGATTTCAATTCATCCGGGATTTCGAATTTAAGGATTTTCATTTTTGGGATTTCGGGATTCTGGCACGTGAAATTTTGATCCTTTTAGTTTGTGAGATTTCAATTTATTCAGAATTTTAATTTTCGGGATTTCGGCTGTTCGGCATTTTGGCTTTTCGGTATTTTGGCTTTTCTGAATTTTGGCTATTCGGGATTTTGGGATTTGCAATTTTGGCATTTGGGAATTTTGAAAAATTTTGGCTTTCGGGATTTCAATCAATTCAGATTCATTCAGGATCCTTTTATTCATTCGAATTCATTTGGGATTTTGACTTTTGAAATTTTGATTTTCGGAATTTCGGCTTTACGGGATTTTGATTGTTCTGGGTTTTGACTATTCGGGATTTTGTGTTTTGGAATTGAGGATTTTGGCCCTTTTGGCTTTTAGGATTTCAATCCGTTCGGGATTTTGGTTTTCCGGAATTTTGGCTATTCAGGATTTTGACTTTCGGCATTACAACACATTTGGACTTTGGCTTTAGAGATTTTGACTTGGACTGAAGAATTTTACATATTAGACACGGATTAGATTCAAGTCTGCCCGGACGATTTTCGTGCTTATCATAAAAATTAGGGAAGGATGTGAAAAATTTCACTTCATTTTGATTTTAAGTAAATTTTTCATTATGCGAACCTTGTTAATGCAAAATATCGTATTGTCAAGCCTTATTTCTCTCGTAAAACCACATAAAAGGCCATAATTGTGAAGGTAACGATGCGCTTCGTGGTGTATTCATCAAAAGAATAATAACATTCATAATTCGGTTAGAGGTTCATTCATTGTGTGTGCTATGTGCTTCCTGAGAAAGTTTAGCGGAAGTGCAGGGAAAAAGGCAAAAATTTAATCTTTCAACAAATATTTCACATTTCACTTCTCTCCCTTTAATCATTTTGATTTATTTACTCAACATACCCCACTGTTCCCTTCATTCTTGCTGGGTAACATGGAGTACAGCTTTTTTTTTATCTTCTGAGGGATGATTTTTACACTCAAACATCACTTTCTGTCGCCCCCCTCAAAAAGGACTGAAAAAAAATCATTGAAGCTCCGTCAGTCTATGTTTAATCGTATGCAATAAATTGTGAAAGCAATGTCGGAGTTGGGTGAGCTTTGGTGAATTTTTCCCAGGAGATGCTTCTGGGGTTTTCCTGGATTTTCAAATGCCACAGGAAGAGCCAGGAAAAATAGCTAGAAGAAGGAGACAAATGAAAAGGAGAAAGTACAACGTTTTCTTGGGTTTTTCTTCCCCATACCATTTTGTTCTTCTGGGTGAATGGTGAGAAATCAATTGAAAAGACGCTTTTTTCTGGATGGAAATATAATTTAATCAAAGTTCTAATTTACGACAAAAAAGGTGTATTGGAAAGTAGGAACGTGTGCAGAGGAATTTCTGCACGCCGCCCTATATAATGGTAAAAGAATATAAAAAAAAGAAAGAAAATTCCGTGACATTTATTATCTCTCGTGTTCTCCGTCCTTTTTTTTTACAATTTCAACTTTCTTGGAATTTGTCATATTAAAATTTTTTAGTGTTCTTTTCCAGTCATTTTTCCTTCCATTCACATAGTCATGTCATTGTTTTCTTCTTCACATTGCAAAATTTACAGACGAGGCACGTGGGTTTTATTCACTGAGAGAGACTTTTTCTCAAAAATACAGAAAATAGTTTTAGTCCTAATTACTAGATGTGTTCAGCATGAAAAACTTTCTTTCAAAGAATTATTTACTTTCTTTTTGTTTGTAACAAAATAATCATACCTACACTGAACATAAGGGGATTGTTCTAAAAAACTTAATAATAAAAGTTCAAAAGATTTTTTTCATACCTAGACAATGAAAAATTTTTAAAGTATAAAGCATACAATTTTCATCGAAATTTAATTTATAAAAATATTAGCCAATGTTCCGAATAATGTCAATGACTTTATTTTAATTAATCAGTTTTTAATATAAAAACACAGAATATTTCAATATTTATGATGATTTTATTATTTAATTTGACTAAAATTGCCTTTTATTAATCTTAGATATTTTGATACTCTAAAATGGATATACTGATACTGTTCATAAATCCATTAAAACTAATTTATGTCTTTTTGAATAAAAGGAATTATCCGAAGTAATAAATCTTTTAACTATTCTCCATACAAAAATTACTATTCAAACCTGATTTTCACCAAGTTTTTATTTTTAAAGAATTTAATATATTTTTTTAATAGTCAGTTCTATTACTTTTTTGGGAAACTATAAAGCTATCTAAGTGTTTATCTTGATGCTGATCTTATCAATTTATGTCTACAAACGTGTTTATAAAAAAAAATATCATGTTTATAACTAATTTTGTTATATTTATTGTGAATTTTACTATATTGCATTACTTACTCCTAGATTGTGCTGTGAAAGTGAAGATTTCGTCGTAAATGTAGTACAGTCAAGTGTGCTAATTCGGGCGCTTCCCTATCTGGATCGTTTATGACTAATCCACTTAAAATAATATTTTCATTTTTAATTCCGTGATATAGTCACTACAGTAACATAATATAACTATTCACGTTTGAGAAAAAAGCAAAAATAATATTTTTATCCATTAAATAAGTGAGTGTAATCGACTCATTTCAATCTTGTGCCAGTTGGGTTCTTCACTAAAATTTTTCTAGCAGTGATATTTTCGCTAATTTTAGCTGGTTGTTTGAAAACATTTATTGTTTTTTTCCATGTGAAAAAGGTATTTTAATTCCAAAGGTTTAATTAAAAGTGAATTAGCGAAAAGGCGACCCAGTTAGTGCATGCTGACTTATTTCAGTATTATCATTCTTTTATAAAATTTTCTTTAATATTTTTGATAATTTTTTTTTATAATTATGTTTCTGAATGAAACAGTGAATAATTCTATGGATTTAGAAGAAGTAAAAAAGAATTTCATCAGTCCAAAAACAAGCGTTTAAGTAGCACTCTACGGAAAGCGATCCAGTTACCGCACCTTACTATATTTACAATACAAATATTTTGGTGTCAAAATGGCAAAAATGTGATGAAATCGACTATTTTTGGCAGGTGTCCATCAAAAATAACCATATTGCTTAAAATATCTAGGGGCAAATAGTGTTAGTCTATGTCATATTTTGCACAATTTTTTTTCTCTACAATTTTGTCAAAGATATTTTTTCTCTTTCTTAATGAAACATGCGCTTTAATTCAGTTGATCAGCATTGATTTATATGCTCTATGCAAAATATTCCAAAGTAAACAAAGTCCAATATTTCAATATCTTTTATTTTTCATGCTATTTGTTTTAAATCCTTAAAACTTTCCACGTCTAAAGAGATTTACGATGCACATATCCAAGCGTACTTGGAGTACCGAAGTCAACTCACTTTATTGAATGATAAGGAAAGTTTTCGGGCTTCTTGTGACATTCTACGGTTCCCTTACATGAACAGGAAGAGGACTTGGTAAGATTGGTTCATGAAATGAAGAACAATGGGCGTCATGGGCATCCTATTGAGGCGGATTAGCTATCCAAATATACAGCAAAGGTGTCCAAATTTCTAGCCAAAAATGTCCAAAATTCGATTGAAATTCACTTCTACATATCAATTCATTTTTAAACGTATTGATACTAATATTAGTGAAAACAAAGACAATAAACCCTTGCCAAGTTTCTAAACAACCCTTTTGAAAAGAGAGTAACAAAAAAGTCAATTAGTATTGAAAATATCACACTTCAAACTTGGAACATCAATGCCTATACCCTAATCGAACTGTAAAGATGGAAGAAAATTTTGTGTAATTTTCCATGATGATATAATATTTTTTGAATAATTATAAATGTATTGAAATATTCTACAGAAAAAATACTGTAACAGAAAAAAGAGATGAACATTTGTTTTAAATTCATTTTTCTCAGTGTACCTTCGGGGCCAATGTTTGGGTATCTTAAGGGGGTGGCACAAAGTTATTCGCATAAAAAGCATACATTTTGACATGTGTGTGCTTTTATCCTGGTGTCCCTCACCCATGGACGTGATGTAATAAAAATGTTTTCCAATGTTGGCACTGACTGATGTGTATCACATTCACATTATGTAATATTATTATATCCTCCTCAACCATCGTGCCACGGGGAGGCCACAATCAATTGGGAGGATGTTCACTTTTTTATCCCATGCAGGATTTGCCCTCGATGAAAAGCTCCTGAAGGTGTTTCCCGCCCTGGGATTGTGTGTTTCTTAGACTTCCCGACAGCAGAAAAGGATCTCTGCCCAAAACCCTCAACCTCCAAAGTCAATTGGAAGGATCTCCGGTTGCTTTTTGTGTAGGGCACCTCTCTTGTTCTCCCCAGACAAGGGTCGAATTTCATCGCAGGGAGGGTCACGATGAAAGAAAGTCCTCTCATCTTGTGGCCAAGCAATCATTTATCAAGATGACTATTCTAAGGGGCATCATTTTGCCTCTGCGAAACCCATCCCTGTAACAACGTTATGATTGATTTTTTGCACTCAATGCGAATGGAAATCAATTTCCATCCCAAGCCTGACTTTTTGCCTTCGACACACGCAGACACAACACGTGAATGATGTTGAAAATATTGAGCCTAAATGGGATACATTATATCGAAATTGGGTTTTCAAGAACCCACCACTCTCCTTCCTCGCATTACCTGGGACATGTTCCACATTCACCTTAAGGTTGGAGGATATTTGGATTTCAAGAGAAATTTTTGAAATGTGTGCATATACATTATTGTTAGAATTTGAGGAAGAAGGCATTAGCTTTTCTAAATGTTTGATTAATAATTCAGCAAATAATTCCATCTGAGAAATCTGATTAACTTGCTGGATTTTCGCATTACACTAAATTCTTAGGAGATATTACTTTCAGATTACCGTCAAAATTATCTTTCTTAAATTGTCATGAACACGCAGTCTCTTCCGAGCATTGAGCAACATTGTGGCCGTATTTCTGGCAATTTACTTAATAATCTTATCCATAATTAAGAATATTTTCTTAAGCGGAGATGAAATTAGGACTAATTGTGTTAAATTACATGGATTTAAATTAAAATCTGGAAGTTGTGCAAAAATATAAGTATTTAACGTCAATAACCAAGAAATGGGCTGCTAATATATTTTATTTGAATAGCTTAATTTTGATAAATTTTTTATAATCAATATATTTGGCTTTTTAAAAATTAATACATTATTTAATTATTATGCTTGAGATGAAGAGAAATACGGGAAGGCCTTCAGTCTCCGCACAGACTTTGGCTTCAAACACTTCTAATTTTTCCATATTCTTTTATTGAATGTGACTTAATAATCCCAATGTGAATTTTGAGGTGGTTCTCTCAAATATTCCAAGCCGTTATCTCTAACCGTATGGGTTCTATCTGTGGTAGTGTTCCGACGAATAAATATCGTTCCGTAGTTTTTCTCTACCTAACACATTCACAAAATTACATCATTAGAGGAAAGTAATCTCCCTTCGAACGTTCATGTATTCAAATAATGTGAATTTTCTTTTAGATTTCCTTCTAGGGGAAAGTGCTCTCCCTCCGAAAGTTCATTCCTTCTAATAATGTGAATTTCTTTTTTTTCTGTAAGAGATTTACACTAAATTATTACGGAATTATCAACAAATGATGGTAAGACAACTAATATTTTATAGAAATGTGTAGGCAGGTGCATGACATTTCTCATGTTTCCCATATGTTTCTAGCGTACCGAAAAAACTTTTGAGTTTGTTAGCTGTTTTCTGTCATTGTAGAACGAATTAGCAAAAAAATACTTATATAAATTTAAATCCAATTTAATAACGAGGAGGCAACCGAAAACCCCAAATTGGCGACCTACGTAGTTTTGGAGATATCTCGTGAAATGTGTGCGAAAACAGGAAAAAATTTACACTAAAACCGGCCGCATTTTTAGAGATAATGTCACCCCCCTGTGTGCAGGTATCTTAGGAAAACTGAAAGAAAATTCACATTATTCGAAGGCATGAATAGTCGAAGGGAGTGTACTTTCCCCTATGTGGTCCTTCGAAGGGTTGAGCATGGAAATTCAAGAATCGAAAAATTGAGATATTAAATAGTGTAGTTTCCTCTGTGGACTTCGAGCAATAAAACATATGCAATAAAATTTATTGCATGAATTTAAATGATTTTTGAACAATTTTTAAATTATTTATTATGCAGAAAAATATTTGAGAATATTCTACTTGTTTATATGCAATTCATTTATTAAAAATGCTTGTTTAACTGACTATAATAAAATAAAATCTACATAAAATATTTTATGTGTACCACGAAAAAATACATGAATCATTAAATAATTCGTCATACAACTGTTATATTTTTCGTCAGATTTTTTTATATAGATATATAGGGGAAAGTACTCTCCCTTGGAACGTTTATGCCTTCGAATAATGAGAATTTTCTTTTATTTTTCCTAAGAGATTTACACATTTCTATTAAACATTAGTTGGCTTATTATCAATTATTGATAATTCCGTGATAATTCTGTGTAAATCTCTTTACGAAAAATAAAAGAAATTCACATTATTCGAAGGCATGAACGTTCGAATGGAGAGTACTTTCCCCTACGAGCTTCAGACCTAAGACTTAGGCATATGGCTTAACTTCTCTAATTTCTTATCAGTCACGATTTTTTGAACAATTTTGTTTTAGGATTTGATTATTCAAGGTAAATGACCTAATAGATTCTATAAAATCGATAAAATTAAATGGCATTTATGATTTTGAGACCTCCGGGAACGGGCTAAACTCCTAGTCTGAAGACCGCTTTACGCGTAATAGATAATAAAAGTTTAAGGTACTTCTTAAAGATGACTAAGAAATTCTAGGAATAGCGTTGAACCTTTTTATGTCATACATCAGTTTAAATTGTTCATTTTTTACCATACAGAGGAAGGCTTCCGGGTTTCACTCACTCTGGATTAGAAAACTTCATATTTTCCCCACGTTCCTTTAATAAATCAGATTTATTTTTTTCAGGAATTTGTGACTAAAGACTAGCTATTAGACTAGCCCACCTCCATGCCGTCCAAAACCATTTCTTTTTTAATTTTTCTCAAAATCGGAAAAGGATTTTTCAATAATTTTCGGTTATGTTTTAGAGGTATTCCAGATGAACATTTCGTCCAAACATACCTACCTATTCAGGGTTGTGCCTTTACATAGTAAAAATTTTTACATATTACATGTAATAAATATGTAAAAATGTAAAAAATATGTAAAAAAAAATTAAGAAAAATTAAGCATTTTTGAATCTTTTAAACATTCCTTGTAAGCAATAACAATATTGATATTGCTACGAGGAATATCAAGAAAACATTCTTTTGAAAGCCATGAACAAAATTTTGTTTTGAAAACCTTTTGATGTGAAACACATAACGCAAAAAATAAAGCCCCAATATTTATTTTTAAATTAATATTTATTAAAAAAGCGATCATAATTGTGATTAAAACTCACATTACTTAAGTTAAAGTCCTAGAATCGGCACTGCTTTAACATAAAACGGTTAATATTATGTTCAAATCCTCCCGCAAAACTTAGAAACATAAAATGATTTCACGTGTATGTAATGCACTCATAGCTTCAACACAAAAAAGTTAAAATTGCAAGTAAAGAACGCACAGCTGCAGCACAAAACGGTTGAAATTGAGTATAAAATGCTCACAGCTTTCGAATTATAAATTTTAATTTCGAAATAAATAACGAAATAAATAAATACGAAACGAAATAAATCTTAATTTCAATGATTTTTACAATATCGATGATTAGCAGACACCACAGAATAATTAAAGACTCGCTGAGCATGTAGATATAAATAGAAGTACAAAAATTATTAATCGTTTAGACATAGTTACTATTATATTGATTCAACCGGATAGTAGAAAATTTGAATTGGGATTGCCAGTAAATTTCATCATGCATTTTAGACGGCAAGCCTTACAGCAAAAAGCCCCAAAATATTTTACTGATTACAGCGAAATCTTTGATTGAATAAAAAAATTAAAAAGTTTGATATTTGAAAAACTTGATATTTGATGGCTATCAATCAATTTTACATATTTTACATTTTAACTTCACATGTTAAAAATGTAACACATATTAAAGGTTTTTATACTGTGTAAAAAATGTTGTAAAATGTAAAAAATTCGCCCAACCCTGCCTATGATCGAAAAATTAGCCGTTGTGAATTATTGAAAGTAAAAGGTCACTTTGGAGGGCTCATTTTTTAACTAATTCGGTTAAATTTAGATATTTTGGGAAGATATTGAGATTTCGAACTCGACTATATCAGTCTCAATCGGCAATGAATTGGTCAATAAATTGTAAGTGATTTAGTTTTTTTGAAAATCTCTTTTTATTTGCGCGTAAGCATGTTAGTAGTGAAAAAAAATTCTAAAATGCACTATCTTAGCCAATTTTCTGGTTTAGAATTGTTTTCTGATTGGTGAATGAATTCAATCATTAAACCGGTATACACTAAAAAACATGCCATGCAACATATCTCACACTGACTGAGAGAAATCCGAAAAAGTTAAAATAACATTCCGGAAATGTTTATTTTACCCTGCAGTATTGATCCGAGATCGGTGTAAATATTATGCTTTTTAGGTGTGTTATGGGTTGAAGTTACCCTTTTCATGTTAATTTTACCCTTGATTTTACCCTTAAAAAGGTGTTAAATCAACATCAAAAAATGTTGATATATTTTTATACCTAAAAAGTGTTAAAGTTATGAGGAAAAAAAGTTAATCGCACCCTCGTTTTTTTTCTCAGTGCATGAGTTTGAGCATTCGGCAAAGCTAAAGGGATTCAAATTCAGGACACTTACGTCAAAAACCGTACGTTCAGCTACTTAACCTGCATGTGCACTCTAAGTATTTCCATACTTGTTTTCAATAACATATAGTACATGCAAAATATTTTGAGCTTACTGATTAGGTCTAATGGCAGTAAAGCCAAATTCAAGAATTGTTCTTAATATCATTTCCTTTATTGAAGTAATTTTAGAAAGTCCATTAAATTGGCTGTGTTATGCTTATCATATAAAATTCTAATCTAAAGTGGAATTCAGCGTGAAAATTGCCAGAAATTTTAATGTTCAATGGCTTGAGTTTGGTTCTAAATCACATATTGATTACATTTTCAATTATTGTGGGAATTTTGAAAATTTGCTTCCATCAGCAGGTGTTCCAGTGATGTGGAATTTACTGTAAATTCCAAACCATGCGGTGCTCCCCTTGAAGATTGCTACCTAACCAAATTTCCCGAAAACTTCCGTTCTATGCATATGGTTTTAAGAGGTTGGGTTGGGCTTGCCTAGGCGAAACCAACTTGATCCTATGCTCATGTGGCACTTTAATTCAAAATGGATCACATTTAATTAACTCATCGTGGTATTTTCGTGGAAAATTCCCTGTAAGAAGGATGTACATCACCTGACAAATGGCACCTTTTGTCGAACGTCACCACGAAATGACTTTCATGCGCTTCACAAGTCTTTGGGGTGTAATAAAAAGGGCTTAATTTCCATTTTATTGTAAATGGGTGTGGGGAGCGAGATGAATGCAAAATTTTCCGTGTTAGATATTTAGCATGTGTGTGTGCTGTTAATGGGTTAGGCGTACATTTTGGAAAATCCAACGGTGAATCCTCCTTTTCGCTGTTTCACACACACAGGAGGGTGAATCATTTAATTCCACTGTCTATTTCATCCATTTTCCCGAGCCTCCCGAAATGTACAAAATCTCACTGTTTTGGGGATTGTATCTAAAATCGCTCTGAGCCCCTTCTTAATGATATGATATTCATCACCCTCTCCAGAGGAGTGGGGGGGGGGTGACTTTGGCTCGAAGGATGGGTGAATTGAGATTGAGATGCATGCAACATTACAATGGGATCATTTTGAAAGTTTTGTGAGTTTATAGATGTAGACAACTTTGAAGGACTTATTTGTTTTTTTTTTTAATGTTGGTTCAAAATTAAAGTCAGGGTAAGCATCAGCTAAATTTGTACACGAATTTTTTTATTTTGTAAATTAAGCTAAATTTGTACACGCTATTTTCAAATGAAGAAGGATATATTGATAGTTTTCAACAACTTTTAATAAAGAGTGAACCCGGTGAACCTAATTAATATACAAGTTTTGCTTTTTTTGTGCATTTAATCTTTAATTATAATACTGAATATTCAGTTAATCTATTTTAATCAACACATTATAACAATGCACTATAAGTAATAGAGATAAAATGTTTATATTTTGTATCCTTAAATATTTATTGATGATTAGGGGAAAGTGGGCTGCTTTTGAATGCGGCAGCCTTTGAATGTTTCAATTTTTCTATTAAGTTTCTTTTTTCTATTAAGTTCGATTAAGAAAATAGATTTTTAGCTTTGGGAAATAAGAGAAAAATTGAAACATTCAAAGGCTGCCGCATTCAGAGATAGGCTACTTTCCCCTATTATGAAATGAATATTTAATTTTTTTATAATAAACCATTACAATTTACAAACACAAATTCCCTTTATTTAAATTTAAATAGTGTAAGCATCTAGGAAAAGTATTTATCGCCCATAAAAAACAATAAAAAAAAAGAATGAAGGGAAATATTATCACAATCGGACACAATGTCAAACTTTCCATGCGAATGTTGATACTCAAACTCTGCAACACTTTCAGCAAAGTAAGCAAAATGTAACGAGATGTATTTGTCTCTACCATTGTCCGGTTGGTTTGCTTACGTCTATGGACTATAAATTTTAAGATGAATTTCGGTCAATAGGTTGATTTAATGATAATTGAAACACGGAAATGACCTTTGGTTTCTTCTCCTTCGTCGGTTTGAGAAAGTAAAGGAGAAGAAACCAAAGGTCATTTCCGTGTTTCAATTATCAATAAATTTTAAGCTTAATGATTTTTAAGCTTCATTTTACCATTCTTAATCCGAATAACCTCTTAAAAAAAAGTTCAATCTCCAGGCCCGAAAAGGCCATATCCATGCAACTTATCCAATTTTACGGTAATTTTTTTTTCGATTTTTCGCAACAGTTATACTCTGATAAAAATCGCTCGTAAAATTTTAGTAAAATCTCGTCTTCCCTTATAGAAAAGTAGCGAGATATTCTGCTAGCCTTTTCGCCATACTTAGAAAAAAATTATTTTGTAAAATTGTTTGTAAATGTTTTTGAATTCCTATTGGAGACTTACGAAATGCTCATTAATCGTATAACCCACTAAAAAGTTTGTACTTTCTCACAAACATTTGTTCGTACAGCAAAAATTAGCAAAAAAACATTTGTTTGTAGATTCTTGTTTGCCTGGCAAAAATTTATAAATGAGAAAATTTTATAAACATTTTCTGTGTGCTTACGAACATCTACGAAACAGTTTTGTAAAAGAACAGAAAATGCTCGTTAAGTGATCATGTCACGAATAATGTTTGTGAAAAAGTACAAAATTTTACAAAGTTTTTAGTGTGTTATATGATTTACTTTAGAGTAGATTTATATGATTTATTTAGAGTAGATCAATAATTGTGAGATTTGGTTTGATCAACACTATAGGAACACTTTCATTAAAATTAAAGAATGTTTTCTATAAATCGAATAAGTTTAAATAAAGCCATAGGGGAGACTGGGGCACATGTAACCATTTTCGATAGATGCGAATTTGAGGTGATTTTCCAAGGACACCGTGATTTTTTGGAAAATATTTCTTAGCTCATGTTTTACCCTTGGGTATAGGCAATTCGTCGAAGGTAATGCGGATGCTGGAAAACAATTGAGTTTTCCATAAAAATAAAATTTGTGTTCCTGTGCATTTTTCTCTTTTCACAAAATACCTGGGGTAGAAGTAACCACTTTCTGGGGAGGATGTAAACACCTTTTTTCCCACTCTTGAAATTAACTTTGCACCACTCTCGATTATTTAAATTACTTAAGAGATATATAAAAACGGTATATTTTTCAAAAAATCATGACACTTTTTACAAAGAATAATTAAAATAGCAAAAAAACTAAAAGCATGCATATCAAAGACATTTTTCAATGGATTTTCCCCATATTTTGACATCATGTGACTTTTTATTGAACACAGCGCCACCAATTTTTTTCGTAATCTATGAATTATAGATATTTCGCATGAAGGTCAATTTCCCGCTCTTTTACCTACTCATTTTGTGAAATTGAAATTGCCTGGTTACATCTACCCCAAATGCTGTTTTCTGACCAATTATTAATTCTTTTGAAATAATGAGAATCTCAATTTGTCTAGTAAATCCATAAATATAATCCTAAAAGATGAAGGAAAGAACTGGTATTGCTACATTTCGATTATTTTACACAGTTTTTAATTTCCAGGTGGAAATCCAAATGACCAAAATAATTGAAATATCAACATTTTCGGGAAAAATGATTTTTATTTTTAAAGTATTAGGATTTTATTGACCAATTCTTCTGTGGACATACATCCCCATGGTATCTATGAATGCTTATGGGTTTTATCCTCTGGAGTCTTAAAATAAATGAAAAAAATCACAGTGTTTACAACTACCCCAGATTACTACTGCCCCAGTTCCCCCTACTTGGAAACCATACATGAAAGTTTTCCATTTTTTTGGCCGAACTGAATTTCACTTTTGACGTATTCTGTGTAAAATAGATACCTCTAGCTTCCAAAACAACCCTTATTCTACGATTCTAATAATTTGAAGATTTCTACTTCAGAATTATATCAACAAATTGGGAAAAAAACAAAAGTTAAAAAATATATCAGCTTTGCAAAGTGATTCTATTATTTTGGCCGCCACTGTATATATTTTGCAGCGCTGTTTGTTGAGAAATTCTCATAAAAACCAGATTTTGAGAAAATCTTTACAAGAATCTTATTAATTAATCTTGGAAGATTTGGTTTTAACAAGATATCTTGTCTTTTTTGCCAGTTTTACAGAATTTTTTTTTTCAGAGACTCATTATCTGCAAACCGTTAAAAAAAATAATAAATCAAATAATAAATAATAATTGAATCGATATTTGTGAAATATCGATTCAAATATATTCCCAAATAGCAAAATGAAGTTAGCACAACATTATTTTAAGCGTGTGGACATAGTAATTATTTGGGCATCCGCATGTTATACTTTCGAAGTGCGGTCTAATCTTGTCGTTACTGCAATACAATTATGTTAAGTGTCACTTTTCCTGGTGAAAATAACGCAATATCGAGAATGTGTGACTGGAGCTAGGTCTACCCCAAGTAATTTCAATGACATAATATGAATAACATTTCTATCACCTTATTTGTACACTAAAAAAAATATTCCCAGGATGTAATGCAAGAATTTTAATGATTTGAGATATTTTGAAGTACTAAACAACGTAAAATAATTTATTGGAAAGTTCACTAATGATTAATTAAGTGGTTGCTTATACTTTCTTTAAGGAGAGCGTTGCCCACTTCCCGGGATAATTAACTCATCATACAACAGTTATATTAAAATATTCGGATATCAATACTCGGGTAAAATACAGACACAGCAAGCATACCGTCTTAAGCTGCTTTACTTCCCCTATAGATATTGATTTTAGAAATCAATGGTATTTTAAGAAAAATTATTATTAACATATTTAAAATTATAAAATAATCATTCAACTTATATTAACACCCAGTTAATGATAAGGCCTAAAAAGTTGAAAACGCCTGTTAAATTGGGTTTAAATTGATGCACTGTGTATATAGCATTCAACATTTAACATATATGACACAATCCATCTCTGACTTTTGCTTCCCCCAAAAAAGCCATGAAAAGCAGGAAAAGAAGTTGGGTTTTTGGGGTGAGAGATCCCGATCATGGAGCTGAATATTTATTCAGTAGTGTGCTGCTTTTCTTTCATGCCACAAAGGAAATCACTCACATTCTTACCCAAACCAATTCTAAAACCCGTAAAGCATCATGTGAAAGTGAATAAAGAGGCGTCGATGTGTCTCCAGCTGAGGGAGAAAAAGGTGAATTTGCATTTCACCTGTACAAGAAACACCAATCACCGTCCTATCAAATTCAATACAATTCATTCATGTCGAAAAAATAATTCTTGCTATTTTTTACTTTTTGACATGAAAGGCAAACAAAGGCTTGGACGGGGGAGCTTGTAGCATATGGGGAAGGAAAATGGATTGTGAGAGAGAATGGCAATAATGACATAAATATGGAGCTTTCCCACTTCGCGATATTTTTTCAGGAAAAAACTTTCTCCACATCCCCATGGTGGGGGGTGGTTGCTGATGAGAAGGGTGACAGTGCTGTGTTACCCTTGGGGATGGGTGGAAAAGTGAGGCACTTTTCGTGGAAGGGGCCAATAAAGTCTGCGCATCCTTGAACATGGGTTGAGGGTATTCGAGATCAAAGAGAAAAGTGTTGAGTGTATACATATATGTGTTTAGGGAAATGCGGTGTGAAAAATAGCTTCAGAGTTTCTCGAAAAGCTTCCCTGTTTCCATGACAATCCTCTCTGTAGCAGTACCACAGAATCTCTTTCTGGCTACAGACTCAGTTACCACCAGACCTATGCCAAAAACCTCATACTATTGGTCATTTGAGGGATCCAAAGGGGCCTCTTTTGCATATTTCCTCCCTGTTCATATTTATTTTCATGCCATACGTGTTATTATTTCCCAAATAGTCCCTGAACAATGTGGAAATTGATGTTGGTGACTTCACATATGTCTTTTCGATACTATATAAGAGGTGTTACTTTGAGAATTGGTGTCCAAGAAGGGACTACACCATATATTTGTTCATTGGCAATTTCAGCAAGAGACAAAGGTTCATCCTATACCCTCAGAATTTAATTTACAAGGATTTACAGCAGAATTTTCTAAAACCAACCCGACGAAAAGGCAAAATATATGTCGAAATTTTTCGTATTTGGTCAATCCGGTATTTATTGGATGATACCCTTTAAGAAAATACCCTTAAATAATTCCTAATAAGGATTTTCCAAGGTCAAATGTTTGTCAGTTTTGAACGGAGTATTTGTCAATTGTTGGGCCAAGTCTAATCGTGGTGTCACATATACTCTGAAAAAATGTTTTATCAAATTAACAAGACAAGTTTGTAAAAAGGATGTTCTTCCATACAGAATATAGAAAAGTTTTGTCAAATCGGCGGCCAACTGGATCTTGTTAAAAGTTTGTCAAAAGGGTGTTTTTCCATATAAAATGCAAAAAAAAGTTTTGTCAAATTGGTAAATAACATCCTTTTGACAAAATTTCAACAAAATCCATTTGTTCGTTTTACAAGACATTCAGTAAGAAAAGACGGAAAGAGAGGTGTATAGTATGCAAAATTTCAAACGGGAACTCACGTGTGTTAGAAAGAGTACACTCTAGTGGAGTAATACGATGAGTAAGATATTACTGTTCATATTAAATTGTTTTCTGAATCGCATTACAGGCAATTCGAGCAATTTTCCATGTGTGCCAGCCAACTGTGAAACGCGAGAGAGAGGCAAGATAAAACACTTGGTATCTTTTTTACATATAAGATTAATATTAAGATTAATACTTTCTGAACTGCGAGAATGCCAAAAAAAGATAGCAAGTGTTTTATCTTGCCCTTCTCTCGCGTTTCGCTCGAAAACTGACCGAATTACAGTTGGCACGCACGGAAAATTGCTCGAATTGCCTGTAATATGACTCAGAAAGCAATTAATACGAACAGTAATATCTTACTCATCGTATTACTCCACTAGAGTGTACTCTTTCTAACACGTGTGATATTCCATTTGAAATTTGCATACTATATACCTCTCTCTCCAGCTATTCTTAATATTAATATTAATCTTATATGTGAAACCACGGTGAGGGTGTTCAAAAACTTATGTACCGTTCTAGAACGATTAAACTTTATTCACATGTAATTAAATTTTCTGTTTCATAAAAACTTATTATTATATAGGTTCTCTTACTCGTTAAATTTTCATACACTCCAAAGAATTGCACAATTTAAACCAATTAGAAAAATTTATAGGCGTAAAACAATTTTTAAAATAAAATGATAAAAGAGATAAACGGTTTTACCAAACGTAAAAGAATTGGTAATATTAGGGTTTCTAGTACATTTTCAAAAAAGGAATTGCAAATTCCTGAGACACTTTATTAAAAGTTTGTAAAATTATTTTATTACTATAAAACACATTTAAAATTTTATTTTTGAAAATATTTCATATCGAATGCAAGCAAGAAGAATCAAGATTCCCAACAAGGTTTTGAATTGTTTTCAAAAATCTGGCAGAATTTCTGAAGTGTTCGAAGCTAGAGTGTGCGAAATCTGAATGCTTTCGCCTTAAAAAGAAAATGGCTGAGAATTTCCACATACATTGTTTTTCGTAATCGTTTGTTGGATTAATACCGCTCTACTTTATTTCTGGATGTCATTGCAATTAAATAGAAATTGTGTAAATTGATTTTTCAATAACAATTCAATTAGCATTATCGGTTTATTATCAATTCATGATCATTTGGTACCCATTGAAATACCCATTTCAGTTCGTCTTTTTCAATTTTCGCCCTTTAGCATAGAAATATAACCAGTTCTTTAATGATATTTTTCACTACGTTTTTTTCTGTCTCCTTCTGGGATGGCCTCTCGACCTTTCCCCCTTCGGTTATAGATTCTATAGCCCTTTTAGACATTCTCTCGTAGGCATACGGTACACATGACCGAGGCAGCTCATTCTTCTTGCCTGGATAAAGGCCACTATGCTAGGTACCCCTCACAGCCGCTCCAAACTCCAATTCTTGGTTCATTCTGATTTTGAACTTCCCCGTTGCAGTATCTTTCACAACCCAAAAATTCTACGTAGGATCCGTATACAAGATGATCCTTTATATTAGGTGTGATCCGTCGCTCGTCTGAGTGTTCCAGGACCTACCAGACTAAAGGAGAACAGGCTACACGTTACGCATTCACTCCCTTTCAGACCCATTCCACTAGAGACACTTGACCTTTATTTCACTCCTCAATAGGGGGAGGTGGGGCTACTGTGAGCTGTGGGGCTAAATTGTTGTACGATTTTCTTGTCTATTTCTAAATGAAGTTGGTCCTTGAAATTACTATATTTAGATCCATAAATTGTTTCGTCTATCCAAATAAGATCGCGTTAAAATCCAATTTCATTTAGAAATATGCTAAAAAATCGTATAACAATGTAGCCCCACAGCTCAAAGTAACCAGCCTCCCCCTAATTTATTTAAGCACTCTTTAAAATTACAATACGATATTTGAATTTTGAATTACCCATTTTTCATAAAATTTTATGTATTATTTTTATAAATTCTTTTATTGTTAATATTTAGGTTTCAATTAAGCTATGTAGAATAAAATCTTAAAATTTTCCAAGTACAATGAAATGTGGGTTCTTGGTAGCTTAGGAAAATCATCCTCTTTTCTTATAAAACCTCAAATGATGTGTGAAAATTCGTTTAGTGGAAACTTCTTGATTTCTCAATGACTCGTGAAGAAGTCTGTAATTTTACATGATGGATTATTCAATGGGTGGCTTTTCTGCAATCTCCTCTTCCAGTTACGTTGAACTTGAAGCTTGTGAACTGAGAGAGAAAATAATTTATTGGGCTTTCCATTTATGCTCAATTAATTTGGAATGAAAATTGTGCAAGTAGACAAGCCTAAAAGCACCCTTAAATTCCATTTCTAATTTATTTTCCAAACTCTCCCTGTCCCAGACTATCTTGACGACTTTTTTCCTAAAATTTTTTAATTAAAAATGTATCTTCATTGTGGAGACGGGGATGTTGTCTTTTTTTTCTTCATTGTCTTCTAAAACATTTATGGTATTCATATTTGCATATTTATGAATTTATTTATCGCAATATTCACTTCATCACGTCCTTAATAGTTGAAGATAAAGCAACATCCTGAGCTAATATATCTCAACTTGGGTTAGAGGAAGTGAACAAAAAGAGCAATGCTTTTGTCTATTTTTTTTCTTCATCTCATTCCCCGTGAATTCCTTATCATCCTTCCTCATCCCCTGGATATTCGTGAAGAGGGTGCGAAAAACCGTTGGTGGAAAAACACAGTGTAATGATTTTCATTGTTTCTACCGCATCCCTTCTGTGACAAGAAAAATCTTCAGGCTTTGTCTCTCAATTTCCCTACTCCTGGTGCTGCCCTTAACTTTTAACGCGATGTTAGTGATAAAGTCAATGAATGGAAAATTCTTGAAATAATCTGGGGGGTGGGCAGAAATGCGAGCTGTTGAATGGTGAATGTCATGTGGGAAGAAAAAACCCAATAATTTACCACCATTCAGCACTCAATAAGGGGTAGTTGGAGGAAAGAGCACATCATCGTGATATAAACTTGAAAATTCAATGTGAGATTCTCGCATGAGATTTTCCTACACGATTTCGGAAGTATGGGAGTGGCCGGGGATGTATGCAACCACACACGAAAAGACCATTCTCGCCACATGAGATGATAGTCAGGATGGGGTAGCATGGTGAGTGGCGCCAAATTTTAATTGAATTTCTTAAATTGAGTTATACTTTGAGATGTGGAAATTGGTCAGGCGACAAGTTGAGATACATACCAATTGTGAAATAGAACTTTTCCAAACCGCAATTTTGTTCCTTATTCTCATCCCATATTTGGCCAACACTGAGATACTTTGAGATCCTATAGAGATAGTAAATTCCGTTAAATCAACACTGCATCTGAGAATCGAAATTGTCTGTTTCACTAACAGTTTTCGTTCAAATCAAAACTAATACAGTAGAGCCCCGCTATAGTCCATATTTGGTTCCAGATTTGACACTTGGGTCGCACTATAGTCCATGTCATTTTTTAAAATTATCAACGACTTTTAGTATTGAAATTGATCGACGGCTTCCACTTTTTCTGCGATTGTGGTACTTGTCCTCGCTCTCTTCATTATGGATCACAATTGTTACATCTACTCAATAAAGTTTTCCAAAAATATTAAAATAATTATAATAATTACAACATTGCATGTCGCGTACTAAAAAACATAACCTAATTTAAAATCAGTGTTTTGAAACCAACGGTCGATAAATTGTGGACTATAGAGTGATGACCTATAGCGGGGCTCTACTGTATTTTCAGATAAATGCTTAAATGGCTCAAATGAAGGGGTAATGTATTTCTTTTGGCTAAATTTTAACTGGTAGTCTTTTGGGTAAATTACTCACAGAGGTTTCTGGGGAACAACTTACGCCAAATTCATTAAAGGAATATGGGAAAAATATGAAGTGTTCGAAGCCAGACTGTGTGCGAAGCCTGAAAGCCTTTCCCTGCTATATTTTTGGTTATTCCTAAATAAATTATAATATTGGAATAATGGAGGGTTCGGAAGTTAAGCACTTTACTAGTCCCACCTATTACTAGTTTAGAAACATTTTTTTTACATTTAAAATCTATTACAACATTATATAGGACATTTTTTAAATATTTAAAACGCAGTTAAAACGGTTTTAAGTGTTGTGGAAAGGATTTAATTCTTGTTTTTAATTTTTTTAATTTAATTTTACTTTTTCTAACTGTATTATTTTTAATTGGAAAAACTTGAAAATTTTCTTATTATAAATTAAAAAGTATTTAGCTTTAACATATCAATGTCGCTTTATTCTAAAAAGTCACATAGTTTATCAGTGTTTTTCAAAATAATTTTCTTATTGTTCAATCTTAGTTAAATATTTTCTCTGAAGATATGGGTATTTTTCGGGTTATATATATTTTTGAAGAAAAAAAAAACCTGTTTGTCTGTTCTAATTCTTTGTGTTGTTCATCACGTTCATCAACATTTTCTCTTTGGATAATTTATTAATAATTTGTTTCTCATGATTTCAAGAGCTTTAGCTCAAAAGCAGTATACAAAGTAAAATAAATAAATTTATTTATAAATAAATAAATATAAATAAGTAAGTAAATACATAAATCTCGTCCGTCAAAGTGAACGAAAATCTAAAGGTGAATTTGATGGCAATTTTGGAAAACTTGCTTCTAATTTTGAACACTTTGCTTGTAATTTTGGACAGATAATCCACCTCAATAGATACTCATTGTTCTTCATTTCGTTAACCATACATTTTACGTTCTATTCTTGTTTATGATAAGGAACGGTAGAACATTCCAAGGACTCCGGAAACTTTCAATATACTTCTTTAAAGAGAGTTGACTTCAGCAATTCAAGTACGCGCGGATTCACGAATTCCTTTACCTTTTTGGGAGTCTTTTAAAGCTTTTGCACTGTATTTCGTTCGTAGAAATGACGATCCTTTGTTTCTTTAGGAACTGTAACAATCTAGTCATTTCAAATACAAAAATTTACAAAATTCGAGAAAAAAAGAAATCTGTTCAAAATTTCATCTCTTTACTGGTGAATCTTTGACAAAATTGTCCATTTTTCAGGAAAAATATAATTCACAAAATGAACCTCACTCTAAACCAAATGAACAATTCACTATTAACGTGTATTAAGACAATATTTAATGTGTGTTTAATAAATTGAGGAAAACTTGTTAATATTTTACCACAGCTAAATAAGACTGATGTAAACAAAAAGGGTCTGACATATTTCTCGTAAAAAACTGCTCACATTGAAGTTTTAACAAGGGTATTTTAATTGAAATCATATTTGAAATGTATCAAATTTCGCGCTAATATCTTCTAAAAAGAATAAGTATTTAGATAGGATACATTATTCAATAAGTATTAAAAGAAAATGTTATAATTTTAATGAATTTGATTGTGGTGTCCAAAATTACCCTCAAACTGTCCAAAATTATGACCACATCCCCTATGTAAATTCCTGCTGGGAATTTATAAAATGCTCGTAAATCAGATAACCCATTAAAAGGTTCGTAAAAGTTTGTACTTTTTTCGCAATCATTCCTCGTAATATGATCACTTGGCGAACATTTTTTCTTCTTTTACAAACATTTGTTCGTAAATACATGAAAATGTTCGTAAATACATGAAAACGAATGCTAAAGGTCCCACACCAGAATATCGTCGGTTGCGTCTACCTCTGTCGTATCTGCATTTGGTGCAAGCTACAATACATACGTCCCCTCTTGCGTGAAATGCTGACACAAAAGAAATGCAGATACGACAGAGGTAGACGCAACCGACAACATGCTGAAGCACCCTTCATCGCTAGCTTTCTGCACTTTCCGCAGATTTAACCGCATTGCCCATGCCCATTTCAAAGAGGCCACGAATGCAGCGTCCTCCTCGCTGCACTGATTAAGACCGAATGAGGAGCCGGTTTGATTCTGCCTTCGAAATAACTTGTCGAGAACTCACAACCCTATCTAGAGGAACTATAGCGATATCGTAACTTGAGGTTAGCCGTCGTTATAGCACCCCTCAAAATTACCACCCCAGTTGAACAGTGTTTGGTACAGTTGGCTTAGAAGAGTCTTTGTTAGGACGGGTTTTATCCCTCCAACTTCTTCAGGCTCAGTAGTCTTAGGGTAAATTAATCTAATTCAAAACTTGCTCCAAATGGAAATTTTACTCTATTCCAAATGGAAACGTCACTGTTTTCATGACAAATACAGTACTGAATTATTATATTTATATATTTTCTATATCACAGTTTCATTATTTAGTTAATTTTGCTCCAAATACAGCGAAAATCCATTCATATTCACAAATTTTAATTTGTTTATTTTTCAGAAAAATTGAAAGAGTACCTTTTCACTATCGAATTTTTTATTGATCGACCTTGTTTTCCAATGAAAAACACAATAAAGTGACTGTTGTTTATTCGTTTTGTTTAATATTTATGTCATATTTTTGGCTAATTTTAATTAAATTAAGTGCTAATCTTTATTGTTAACGGGACGTGAAGTTTTTAAATGAAATAATAGTTAGCTATTTCGTGAACAAAAAGGGTTTTTCTGAAGTGTCTGCAAATGCTTCAATGGGAAACCCCGGAAATATGATTTTTGGAGAGATTTTCTTATTGTTTTAGATGGGAAAGGAGAAAAGACCAGGAATAAGTACAAATCCTGCACTCAAGAGCAACTCAACAAAGTTTTCGAAGTCTTTTGTCGCGTTTTCACAAACACTGTTTGTCTCCAATTAGAAAATTTTCCTTGTCTCCATTTGAATTAATTTGTCTCCAATAGAAACATTTTGCACTTGTGTGTTTTTCTTGTACTTAAGAAATTTTCAAATTATATCTAAAGAATTTTAACTAAACAGTAATATTCTAGAAGAGTCAAGGAGCAAATTTATGTAATTCTCTTCAGATAAAATATGAATTTAAAGTGTTGAATCTTCTGTCAAAGTTAAAGGAGTCTGAAAATGGTTTTGAATTAGGATATTTACCCTACTACAAAAAAAATGTTCTTAACATTTTGTTATTTGTTTGTAAATTTTTGGTAAAGGAACAAATGTTTGCAAAAGATCAAATAATACTCGTCAAGTGATCATGTTACTAACAATATTTTTGAAAAGTTCAAACTTTTACCAACTTTTTTTTAGTTGGTCATACGATTAACGAGCATTTCGTATGTCTCCTGTATAGAAATTCACAAACATTCACAAACAATTTTACAAAATATTTTTTTTCTCTGTGGCAAAATGTTTTTCTCAGTGATATCCAGTTTTGTTTTCCCAACCATATCGGCATGTGAGTTCAAATGCGTGTCAGAAACTTTATCCGTCCTGTCGAAATGTTTTACTCCCACAGTCGACAATTAACAAACATCCACAATACTGAATGTTGGCTCACCCACAGAACCACTGCAATTTCCAGTTGGTCGTCCTTAAACAATTTTGGTGGATATTGTATTATTTTAGCACAATATCCTAGAATTTCTTCAGCATACTCATGTCCACATCAATTTTGTCTTGGAACTGATGTTGAGGAACATGAAAGAGGAAGATTCTATAGCTTTCTTGAAGGAAAATACTCATGTGGGAAATATAAACCCAATGACTTGAAATCCAGTCTAATTATATACAGTGTTATGCGCTCAAAACAACTTGGTGGTTTTCCAATATCAGGAAAGTTTTCTTGGGTGCTTAATACCTTCGTCGACAGAAGAAGTTTTTCTCATTCAGGAAATTTTCACACCTTACAGCATCCCTTTGCTGAATGTCTTGGGGTTTCTCTACAAAGTGTCGAAGTAAGACAAATTGATGGTAAAATGTACAAAATTTAATGAAACGGATATTTTCGTACTAACTGATGATGCAAATTGTGGGAAGGGTGAAAGGATGTTCTCTTTGAAATCAATTAAAAAATACTCATGTAAGAGACATTTATCACGTTGAATGCTTTCCTGGGGTGGAGGCGGAAGGAAAAAGATTGGGTATGAAGTATTTATTGGCAAATTCTTAGTGACATTTCAGTGATAGAATTAACAAGAGAAATTGCATTTCCAATGTAATTGGAATGAATCCAACGAGGAGCTAATTTGTTGAAGTAATTTGGCGACAAATGGTAGCAATTTTCCACTTTTCACTCCCAATCCTCCGCCCAAAAACTTCCCTCCATGGACCTCTTCGTCTAACCCACTAAAGTGTTTTTCACATGCGAATGTTTGTGTATTTTGAGCGGTACCCAAAACTTAATTCAATTTATGAAAACACTAATTCAAAAGTGTTCCACATGCACACCCTCAGTGGACAAGGCATCCCTCTTTGTCTCACACCCCCAGAAAGAGGTATATATATATATATAGCAGGCAACAGCACATTTATGAAAGGCAAAACATGCCCTGACAGATTTATTTGTACAATTATCATCCACATTATAATTGCAACGAGCTTCGTAAACGTGCATTTTAATGCGAAATCCCTTGGAGTTTTGACCAACATGGATGAAGAGGGCAAAAAGCTCCCGCAGTGCTCAATGGTGGTTCCACTGTGTCAGTTAATTTAAATTAAAAAGCATGTTTTCCCCATTTGTTTAATTGCACCATCATTAAATATGCCATTGTCCTCTTATGTGCAATGTCCATACTGTCGATTATACAACAAAATGCCACAATTGATGCAAATCCATTGAAAGTTTACATCAAATGACACAGGAATTACAACCACAAGCACCAGCTTCCGGTTGTTTTGTCCACACAGGTTATGCTAACAAAAAAAAACGTCCTCTCTATATTGATATTTTTACTCTGGTATTTTTATTTTTTGTCCAAATATGATATAAATCTATCACAATTTAAACTAGCAAAAAAAATTCACTGAAAGCATTTGCATTTGAAAGCTCAATAGGTGAGATAAAAAATTCCTCAGAATCCAATTTAGTATTCAATGATACCACATTACATTATTGTGTAGAATTTAATGAGTTTTTCCTAATAAATTTTATATTAACTCCATTCAGAATTATTTGATATTTAGTTTGTTCGATATTGGAATACTAGGAATTTCGTTAATTATTTTTTTCTTTGAAACACAGAGTGTAAATGTCAAGGTAGATGTCTTTAATTAAGCATTTTTAGTCATTTACGAGCTTCAGACCTTAGGGATAGATATATGTCTCAAGTACTTTAAATTCTTATATCAATAAAATTTTTTTGGAAAACTTTCAATTGTAGTGATATATTGATATTCGATTTTTATGCAAAACAATTGTGGATCTATATAAAATAATTTTAAGGACTAGCTTAACGTTGAAATATTGCGAAGAATTGTATCAAAATATTCGCACCTCCTTCTACCGTATATGCAGGTGACTTTGCACCACTGCTTATCGTAAGCTTTTCTTTAATTTTAGTGCTTTAGGATGATCTAAAGGATGGTCTGCTTTAGATGGGCACTCAATCACTGTGAGAGAAATCCGAAAAAGTTAAAATAACATTCCGGAAATGTTAATTTTACCCTGCATTATTGATCCAAAATCGGTGTAAATATTACCCTTTTTAGGTGCATTGGGGGTTAAAGTTACCCTTCTTCATGTTAATTATATCTTAAAAAGGTGTAAAATTAAAATTAAAAAATTGTTGATATATTTTTACACCTAAAAAGTGTTAAAGTTATGAGGAAAAAAGTTAATCGTACCCTCTTTTTTTTCTCAGTGGTAGAGCACTCGCTCTATGAATCAAGTGTCCCGGGTTCGAATCCCCTTTACGTCACCAGGAATTTTTCTGGCGTTAAAGGTGTTTGGATTGCATTCAGTGAGCTTCACTGCATTTGATTCCACGGGCAGGGGTTTTTAAACTAATCAAAATCTTTTTCCATCATAAATAATAAAATTTTTAAAAATTTAAAATAACTAAAAACATGTTTCTCTTTGGATACCTAGAGTTCCAAGAGAAATAAATAATTTTATATGACTGATCTCTGATAAACTTTCAATATTTTAAGGCTCAACTGATCACTGGAATCCTCAGAAAACAAATCATTGTTTTCAGAAAAAGACAAAATAATTTTTTAGTGTTTTTGTGATAAAAAATATTTTGTTTTTGGGGCATTGCGATCTACTGTCCCAGGATTTATATATATATATATACATTTTTTGAAACCAAGAATCTCATACATTGGTAAAAGTAAAGTGATCCAAAGGACATTGGGCAAAACGGTCCAACCTTCCGCCACGAATGAGACCTATACCATCGAATAGGTAGTGGCAAAGGTAACAACTTTTGTTCCGGGACCAACCCCAAAAATATGTAGGAAAAGCACTAGAGCATAAAACTTATGTATAAGAATAGTAATGATTTTTTTTGCAAAACTCCTTTTATACAGTAACGGTTAATCGTACATATGTTGATTGTTTCTAAAAATAATTTGTAAAGAAGGAATCAAAGAGACTTTCCCTGGAGCAAACCATACCTTTATCTCTACACTTTCCCTGCAGTTTTCCAAATCTTCCTTATAAATCTTTTACGATCCTTAAAACTCACAAAATAGGATTGTATTCAGGAAAATGTCTCTTATGCAGTGATATTCTCCTTGAAAAAGCATTGAAACCTCTAAATATCGCAGGGTCCTAAAAGATACCGTTATTTAAATACTTTGAGTAATAAATTTATGGAAAAAAATGTTTTAATTAATTATACTAAGAACCTTTTGCTAAAATTCTTTAGTAAATCCTTACAACCCTATGAACTTCAGCAAGCCTAGCTCCTTTATAAGGAGAATATTTCTCTAAAGACGACAAAATGATGCAATCGAAGAAATACGTTTGACGGAATTAAAGAATATTCGGGGATATTTTAGGAAAATCTGGATACAAAAGAGATAGGGATACGGTTTCTTTTGGGAAAATGTTCCTTGAGTTCAGTTCGTTTTTAGAAAACGTTCTTTGGTGCAAACAACTTACGATATGCCGTTATTTAAAAAAAGCAAGATTCATAAAAATAGTTCTACCAATTTCTTAAGAATCCTTACTTTAAGACATCTGAACAGTTGACGTGATGGACCATAAGTTTCTTCGGGCCATTACTAGATCTAGAGGCTAAACGGTTTGAGATAGCGACTTGGGATTTTCTGTAACTTCTGCCCAAAAGTCAACCCAACGACTCTTATAGTATTCGAAACGGTTCAGAAAGAAAGAGATGTGAATTTTGATCTGGAAATTTCTTCCTGTATCCCGGACACACAAATTTTTAATGCTTGAAAATAGCAAAATATACTTTTGACAAAGGGGAAATTAAGAATATATGAAATATATTGACGTCTCAAATGTGAATTAAAAAGATTTTTTATAGATTCAACTCAAAATCAAGATAAAAGATCAAGATAAAATGAAGTATTTTACTAACCATTTTTCATTTGTTTTTACTTAACAAAAATAATAACAGTCTGTGTATCACTTAAAACATATTTGTCTGATTCAATCGATTCAATACAGATGCCGATGATATTTTTAAATTCATGATTCTGATAAGTACCAGACTCTTAGCATAAATTTAAAATTTAAACTTTGGCAGTATCAATAAGAAAATATATTTATTAAGTAAAAATAAATAAGATTTTTCTTTTCTTTACCAATAAAAAAAGTATTATTATCTGATGGCTTTATATTGAAGCGTACTCAATTGGAAAGGACGAGAAAACATTTTCTCTCTAAAGTTTAATGAACTTATTCGCTTTCCCTGAGAGCTAATTTGAAGACAACGATAATGAAAATTGAAAAGTCTTCAGAAATTATGAACAGTCTAATGCTTGAGAAAATTTTCCATTTCCCCAAATTTCCTTTCTCAAACATAATTTGTATTATATCCCTTTAATTTTGCCTTTAAGTCATGCGAATGTGAGAAAGCAGAGGTTTCGAAGATTACCCCATGGGTGTTAAGAATCATCCAATCAAGGAAGAATAATATTGCAACATGGGAAATTGGAATTTGCTCCTTTAACATACCCCCACTTTTGGAAAACCTTTGCCATTTTCATGTTCATTTGTGTATAATGTTCATGTATCAAATTTGAAAGTTGCCATTCCGGCGACATCCTTAATTGCTGGAATAAATTCACCAAGACCCTCTGGATCTCTTGTTCCCACAAATCCTTCCTCTCTGGCCATGGTGTGAGTGGTGAGATAGACCAACAATTGCCAGAGAGGATGGGAACAGTGTATAAGAAGGGGATAATTAACAGATTTTATATTATACGGCAGACTTTGGAGACACAAAACTGTCAAAACTTTGTGTGCTCACTTTCGATGGGTTGGGGATGATGTTCTCTGGGGTGTGGTGGTCGTCTCGATATCAATGCTCCATGACATCATACCCGAATTTTCCCTCCGTAGATGTGGCTAATGAACGATTCGAGCAATTAATTACAGTGTCAATGCTTTAAAGTTTATATATGTACATAGAACTTCCAGGAAGGGGCGTGTGAGTTTTTTTTTGTATCACAGAAAGAAGCAGACAAACTTTCAGTCAAGGCGTTAACGTAGATTATCCTAAGTTGTCTATCGTATGTCTTTTTCTTTTTTAAACCAACCCCAGTTTTTCTGCAAACACTGTAAGTAAAAATATCCATCAGAAAGGAAAAATAGAAAATCATTTTCTTAATTTATCCTAAAAGTATTTTCTTATGTTTGATGAATTAAAAAATCCACCCCGCAATAAATTCACTTTGAAGCAATAATTCTCGACAAATAGCCATCTCTATGGAGAATTCCGTAGATTGGCTAGAAATTGGGCACATTTGAACAATAAATCAAGTTCTTTGCTACTTTTCCTTTGTCAGACTTCCTCTTTTCTTATTCCGCGTGCCCTCATTTTCCACATAACACATTCCTCCATCCCATACCATCTCCTGGACAATCCGGGGCGAAAACATTGTACCCCAAGGGATGGGGACTCGGACAAAAAGGCGTACACCGGATTCACATTATTTGCATAAGAGTTGCCATGGAATATCCACAGCATCATCAATTACCATACCGATTGCGCTACAGCAAAACAATCCACGGCAAAAACTTTGCAGAGTTTGCTTCACCCTAATTATCTTTTGCAAGAATTTTTTGTACAGGTTTTTGTCACGAAAAGTAAATGATAAAAGTACCACCCAATCTATATTTACTCTTTTAGAGTTTCGGTATGAAAATGTTAAGCATAGAGCTTTTAAATTGAAAATAGAATATGTTATTATTGAAATCCAAATTTAAAATTTATTGATTTTGGCAATTTTAAGCAAGTTTAAATAATTAATTTATGATCAACTTTGCATTATTTTCTGATCAAAATAGAATATTTTGTTGACTATTTCAAATTTTAGCTGGTCTAAATACTAATTTTCTAATCAAAAAATTATTTTCTTATGCTGTATCGCTGTGATCAATTAAATATTAAATTCCAGAGAATATATCAGAATCACCATGTTTTCTAAGTTTTAAAAAAAAACTTTGAAAGCTTTCGTAGCATTTCGTGGTCTAAGTGATGTGAATAAAATAATTTAAAATAATGAATATTATAATAAATGTACTATACAGCGGAAATATCAAATATTAATATCATATTTTATTTATTCATTTTTTGGTATTTGCAAATTTTTGTCATATAAATAAAAAACTTAGGATAAGTGTGCCAAATTCCGGCCTACTTGCAATTCCGGCCACCTTTTTTGTTCCCTTGAATTTTCATGAATTTTCTTTTGTATCCTCTAGAGAATATACAGTGCAAAATGTAACAAAAAAATGTAGCTTCGACAAACGAGATGATATAAAAAAGGCATTGTAAGAATTCCCGAAGGGTAAGAAACTATGAAAATTAAGGTGGCCGAAATAGGCCACCAAAGCTATGTCTACGTTTTAATTCATTTCAAAATGTATTAAGAATGATTTCAGAGTAAATAAAAACAATAAACTGTCTACAAGGTTCAAAGCAACACTTTTTAAGAAGAAGTAATAAAAATATAAAATTTGCATTAAAAATAATACATTTGAAACTTAAGACTTTGGCGCTTATATGCAACAATGCCGAAATTTGGCACACTTACCCTATGTCCAGAACTCTCATTACGGTATACACGTAGGCTAAGTGTCAGATGTGCTTTAAGAATCGAATTGGAGACCTCTCGTTAACTAAACAAGGGCTTTATCAACTGTAATAGTTCACTATTAGAGATAGAGGCTACTTGCTCTGCTTGATTTGGTATACGACCTTAACCAATTGAATGTAGCGCTTCAATTGAGCATTCCCGGGGTTGCGAGATTTGAAATTGAAAACTGTATCGTGCGTACAATTGAATCGGTAACACCCATGGTGTTCAATGATTTTTAGTTTATTGTGAGAATTATGCGTTCTTTTTATATAAAATGTTCCTAAAAATTCAAATTTATTTATTATTTTTTCAAAAATCCTTCGTTCAAGAATTGGTTTAACTCATCTTCTAAAATATTTGTTAACAATCTTGTTCACCACAACGTCAGTTTTCTCCAAAAAATATCTCTGAAAATCAGGTCCAAACAGCTATATTAAAAAAAGATAATAAAGTTCAAACATTGTACTTTTATATGCTTAAGAGCTTGAATAAAATAAATATTTTTTATTAGGGTTAAAGAAATAGGGTGAAGTCATCACTTATGGATGTTATACACATGGACAGCGAGCAAAAATCTTAAAGTCTTACCTAAAACTTATTTCAAAAAAGTATTACGGGAAGTTCGCCAAATTTCAGCCAGCTTCTAATTTCGGCCACTTTAAGTGTAATTTCGGAAATGCAAAAAAATTAATTAAAATTATGTATGTAATCTTCGAATAGTCTATGAATTCATTTTGCTTTAAATATTTATTCATTTTTGTATGTATTAACAAAAAGACCGTTAAATTTTATAATTTGAATTTGAATTGCGTTGTAAAAACTCAGTGTGGAAAGAGTCTTACAAAAAATGTGACAGATCGATTGTGTTTCTAGCAGTCTTCTGATTTTTGGTGAAGTGCAGAAGGTTTTTCTTCGGTGTTTTTCATGAAAATTGATTAGTTTTCATTGAAGACTCTTTCTGTTTATGTTAATAGTGAAATCAATCCTTTAATTTCGGGTGAAATTCCCCAGCTGGATCCTGTATTTCGCGTAAAAAAGTATATATTTTGTGAGCGTCTCTCAGGTGAGATAGTGTTGCCTATTCCGGCAACATCTTTTGCTTTCCTAAATTTCTTATTCATTTTGTGTTTTTTTTTTCAATTTCTGAGTTCTACAATGTCCAGAGAAAAAAACCATCGCTTCTATGAAAAAGATGATGTGGAAAAGGCCTTGGAAGAGTTCAGGAAGGGAAAATTTCTACGGGAATTTGCGCGTAAATGTGACAATTCAGGTCTTCAGGGCAAATTACACGGAAGATCTCTGTGCTTGCGGATCATATAAACGTATTAAATTATATATTAAACCCGTTCCGTTTGACGTTTTGAAATTTTCTATCCGTTGCGTCACAAAATGTGGTCAGAAAAAAGGTGGCCGGAATTTCACTCAAAGTGGCCGGAATACTACCCAAAGCAATGTCCATATTTTTTATTAATTTTTCAATATTTTATGAAGTGATTTAAAGAAAACAAAGATGATAAACTAGTTTTCAAGGTGCCAGGCAACCTTCCCGAAAAGGAAGTAACAAAAAATATCAATATGAATTAAAAATAATGTATTCCAAACTTAGGACTTCGGTGCTTATATGCAACTATGCCGAAATTTGGCACACTTACCCTATATAAAATTTTTAGTTTTGTTGTGATGAAAAATTTTATGATTTTCGAAATCTGTTTTAAATAAAAACTTAAGAATTTTGCAAGCTGTTCATAAGTGTATGGCGTCCTTAAGTCATGACTCTTCCCTTTGCTATTTTTTTTAGTCTTTTTGAACCACGTAACCCCTTAAGACCTAAACGGACAACTTTAGAAACCGTGTGCAAGCTAAAAAACCCCCATAGGATCTTCAGCAGGTTCGACGTTCTCCTGCGTCCTCCTTTGCAACTTCTGCTCTTCAGTATCGATAGATGAGCCTTCTTAGTGACCAAATAGAGGTTAAAGAAATATACTTAACAAAAATAAATTCGAAAGTCTCTCTGACTGAAATTCAAAATTGATAGAAGAACTATTTCACTCGTTCAGTTACCATTCCGTGATGCTTTGAAGAATTATAGCCTTAAGCTAAATAAAAGTTTTCTTTTAACAAAACCAATATGACATCACAGTATTGCTTTTTGCCTTTTTTTTATATTGATATCCGTGAAACAGCCTGAAGGGAATGTACACTAAAACCAAAGAAATATTCAACCTTGAAGGGTCGAAGGCAGGTTTTGAACGGTCAACGGTCGGGACTAAATAAACAAAATTTTCCCTATTGCCACGTTGGACTTTTTGTTGGTGACCAGTAAAATTGGCAATATTGGTTGAGCTTCGAAAAATAAAATATGCTGTGGTTTTTGCAAGAAAAAAGGGTAGATTTCATGCAATATAAATTATCTCTTTGGGCTCCATAAAAAGATTGTCACAATTTATCCACTCATGTCATCGAATGAAGAAAAAGGGGAAAAAAGGGTTGATTTTAAAGAGCAAACCCCATTTGTCAGTCGATGAACTATTATATCTTCTTGGAGTTCCTTATAACTTTTGCAAAATTCTCCCTATACTTTTTTATCTCTGGCGAAAGCGAAGAGTTATGAAGATTTTTTTCCCTCGGGTATACCATCATTCAATGATAATGCAAAATTACAGAAATATGTTGTGCAAATGTGTTGAGCATTAACTATCGTGTTCTGGCATCGTGTTTTGTGTGCCTTTAAATGGAAGTAAAAGCATAGAAATAAATTTTATGTGTAGAAAAATTTTTGTCCTTTACACATGGCTGGGAGGGAAAATACGAAAGAAAGTTTGTGGCCAAGAGTTTAAAGTGCTTTCATATTTTACATGAGTGCTAAAATATGGATTAAACTTAAATCATTATTGGGACCATGTGCCAAAAGTAGCATTTCTCACGCTCATTGAGCTTTTGTTAGTAATGTTTTTAGCTGGAAAATTCTCAATGTGTCTCTCTCTTGGGGTAGGATTTGTGGCTCACAGGGAAGCTTTTCCATTCTGCAATTTTGTGTCCGCCCACGAAAAAAAAGTGCCCCAGAGGAAAAGTTCATCGTCAAAATTTTCATGGAGGTGGTGGTTGCACAGTCTCCAGGACCAATTTATGCTTCCAACTCTCTTCCTTCTTCTCCCTCAAATACCATAAAATTTCTGCCTGTGAAAACTCTTGACCCAATGTCTCATTACTTTTACCGTGTGCTGCAACTAACTGCTCTTGTGTTTATTCATTTAAACTCGTGTGCCTTTTTCGGTGACATAGCTTTCACTTCCGCTTAGAAACTGCACCACGTACAGTTATAAAACTTTTGGATGACAGTGAGCGGAAATGGTAGAAAAAAAATTATATTTCGTATTTCCCCAGATAGAAAGCGAGGAAAGACTGTTATTTGTCCGTTTGTATGAAAATTTGCAACAACTGCACTATTTAATTGCATTCTAAAGATGCCTTTTCTTATCATCAAAACCCCCTCGTTTACCACTTCAAATGCAGCTTTAGCACCCAAGCACTTTTAATAGCAACAATGAGAAAGCATAAATTGCGATTATTATACAAATAGTAGTTTTTTCTCACATTTTATTTCACTCAACTTGAACGTATAAACACAGCGGGGACATTCTTTTATTAAACACAGTTTTTAGGATATTGAATATTATTAGTCTAAATCCAGGTCTGGAGGGAAGTGGGGAACCTTTGAAAGTGGTGCATCTTTGAAATTAGAATTTTGCACCTAGTTTTAATTAAAATTTAGCCTTATTGTGATATAATTTAGGTGCCCAAATGGAATGAGAAGCTAAATTACATTATGATATGGCTCAATTCTACTTAAACAAAGGAGAAAAATCATAATTTCAAAGGTGCCCCACTTCCCCCTAAATGATTTTTTTGTCTATTAGGTGAGATTCTTAACAATCTCACCTACTATAATCCTAACAAAATCTCATGTCCTCCGATTGGCCCCAAACTTTGCCAGAATGTGTTTTGACACTTCCTGATCACGAATAAATGGATAGCTAAAAACCGTTCCCGTCCGTCTGTCCGTCCGTCCGTCCGTCCGCCCGTCCGTCCGTCCGTCCGTCCGTCCGTCCGTCCGTCCGGCCGCTCTTTGGAGCTTAATAGCTCCTAAACTAAAAGAGATATCGACTTGCGGTTTTCGGCAAAGGTTATATATCGTATGAAAATTGCAACTTGGTGCATTGACCCCCCACCCCCCACCCCTCTTTCCAACATTTGGAATACCCCCTTTTTTGTTTTCTTAATGGCTCCGCCCCTATGGCATCGAGTGGGCTCAAATTTTAGAATGTTATAGCTGGACCTTAGGGCTTTCCATCAATACCAAACTTAAGGTCCCCCGACCCCCCTGACCCGAGCTATAAGGGTCCAAAAAAAAATTCTTAAAATGGCCATAACTCTGGTTTTAATTGTCAGAATTTAAAAAGTGAGGGCTTTTTGGAAAGCTCTCGTGAAATGCCACTTCCCCTTCTAACATCGCAAGTTCGTAAAACTACCGCTAGGGGCGCTATTATTAAAAAGAAAATTTTTAAATCTTATAAGTTAAATAACTCAAAAATTCCTTATGCAATCGGGCTGAAATTTTAGTATGTTGTAGCCGTTGATTATACCTATCAAACAAAAAAAACCTTAAGTCGATCTAAAACCCCTGACCCGAGCTATAAGGGGTCAAAGTTCGAACATTGACCGGCCTCTATCTCCGGTTCTAATTAACATAGCGACATAAATTTTACCTTTTTGGTTTCGTCTCGATGAGCACTTTCAGATGGAAGTTTAAAAAGTCCCCATAGGTGGCGCTGCGATAGCGTCAAAATTCATCGAAATTCAAAATCATTTTTCTCAAAAATTCCTTTGTGCAAGTTAATGAAATTTTAGTATGTTGTAGTCCAGTCTAAGACTTTTCCAAAATGGTGCGTAAGTACGCTGTGGTTTCTATAGAACCGGAGATATAAGGGGTCAAAGTTCACGAAATTCAAAAAAATATATCTCCGGTTCTATGTGACCGATTTTGATGAATGAGGGCTTAAACGAAAGATCTCACCAAATGCTACAACTTTCTAGAATATTTGAACTTCGTGGGACCAACACCAGGGGCGCCACAGTCGAAAAACCAATTTCAATATCACATAACCTCAATTATCTCGACTGTCGCTGAACCGATTTTGATGATTACTTCGACATAATTGTAGAGCACATTTGTCTCTACATTTCGTCCATACATCATTTTCTACTCAGACTACGCTATCACTCCGATTTTGCCGTTTAAGTGTGAAAAAATTGATTTTTCCCATAATAACGCTTTGAATTCACTCAGATGCCAATTTGACTGCCTCTACTCCACTAAGACACTTAAAATAGGGTTTTAAATGGAAAGTCCCACAAAATACAACAATTCCTTGATATTGTTGAAGTTCAACAAATGACTACTTGGGGCACTCTGGATGAAAAAACAAGTTAAGAAACAAAAAACCTCGATTATCTTGGCTTCTGAATAATCGATGAGATCATGTTCTATAGGAAAATTATAGAGTACATTCTGGTCTACATTTCACCCATATATCACTTTTGTGCCAGTTCATCCCAATCCTTGATATTTTGGTTTAAATACAAAATTTGTATAATTTCACGAATTTGATTCAAGATAACTGAATGGCGTCTCCCAACTTCAGCTCTAAATCGAATTTGCATGCACTCCGAGTTAGCTCACGTTAAGAATCTCACCTACATAAGCCGGTTAGGATTATCTGTCCCTTTAAATACATTGAATAGTAAGTTCAGAGTAAAAGTATTTTAATTAAGCCAATATACTTTGAACTTTTTGTTAAAATCCTTTTAAGAATGGTGCCTTTTGAACCCTATATTTTCAGCAATTCTAGCTCATTTAAAAAAAATATTCTGTAAAGGATATAAAAGAACGCAATAATAGGGAAATCCGGAAGTCGTCGGGAAGAGACATTCACTCAGGGAAACACATCAACTATCTCCAGAGCTTTCGGCTCGGTCTCCAAGCCTTCATCAGTGGCTGGAGCAAAAAGAAGGAGCCGTTTTTATTTCAATTTTTAAATACATAACAATTTTTAAAAACTCACTCAAGTCTTCAAATTTTTTTCACTGAGACTCGTTCAGGGTTTTGGTCAGGATTACAATAGGACATGAGAGTGAACGGGGTTTAATTGATTACAATTAACGTCGGCTTATTCCCATAACAAAACAACGCATCACTTTTAATGGAATTAAAGGATATTCCAGGATATTTGAGGAAAATCTGGATAATTGCAAGGAAAATAGAGAGACATGGATATGATTTCTTCTAGGAAAAGATTCCTTTAGTTCTTATGTAGACATCGTTCTGTGGCACCAACAACTTACGGTTACGATATATCGTTATTGAGAAAAAGCAAGTTTCATTAAATAATTCTACCCATTTCATAAAAACTCTTAGGAAATCTCATAAACTTGAAGCCATGGACTAAGTTTCTTCGGACTCCGAAAATACCGATGGTTGCCCAGCACACGAAAAAAGTCTTCGTTTTGTTATCTTGTAATTATCGATGTCTTTAAAATATGATTAGTTTGTAAGCAACCAGAGAAAAAACCTAAAAATATAAAAATCTAAAAATATTTATTTAAAGCTTAAGTCATACATCAACTTTGATTCGAATTTCATTAAGATTGGTTATACCGTTTTTGAGAAATAAATTATTATGAAAATTACAAATTTTTTGAAGGATATCGTGAATTTCCCAAGGACTGACTATCCTTTTTGATAGGTCTCGGTAAATTTTAAGTTATACATCAGTATCTACAAAATGGGCCTAGTCCCGTCTCTGGTGAAAGGTTGGACCAGCTCCCATACATTTCTGCCCATTGTCCTTTGGATCAATAGTATGACTTTTAGGCTAAAGGAATAAAGGACAGGAAAGACGTCTATAGAGGGATAATAGAAATATGGTTTTGAAAACGACTTGAAGAGGATGAGGATAGTAGGAGAAAAATCATATTAACAAGTTGTCAAAATCGTTAAAAAATCTGATGAAATTTTTTTTCACTTCTTCTAAAACCATAGAATTATTCACTGTTTCATTCAGAAACATAATATAAAAAAATTATCAGAAATATTAAAGAAAATTTATAAAATAATGATAATACTAAAATAAGTCAGCATGCACTATAACTGGGTCGCCTTTTCGCTAATTCACTTTTAATTAAACCTTTGGGTTTAAAATACTTTTTTCACAAGGAAGAAACAATAAATGTTTTCAATCAACGAGGTGTCATTAGCGAAAATATCACTGCTAGAATTTTTTTAGTGAAGAACCCAGCTGGCACTAGATTGAAATTAGTCAATTACACTCACTTATTTAATAGATAAAAATACTATTTTTGCTTTTTCTCAAACCTGAATAGTTATATTATGTTACTGTAGTGACTATGTTACGGAAATAAAAATAAAAATATTATTTTAAGTGGATTAGTCATAAACAATCCAGATAGCGAAGCGCCCGGATTAGCACACTTGACTATATTATTTGTAGATCACGAATTTGAGCATCAAGAAAAGCTGAGAAACTTTGGCATCAATTTTTGTTTTGAAAGTTACAGAGTTTCTTCAGTGCTATCAAAATTGAATATTCAATAGTGAATTCTACAGAAGTTTAATTAAATTTTAGTTTTGTTAACATAATTGTCATCGTCAGAAACCAGTGATATCAAAAGGATTTCTTCCTTTTGTGCGTGTAAGAGAAACTTTAAAAGTATTTCTTCAGAATTTCATATGTGTGGCGTAATTTTCTTAATGAAGCAGCAAAAAGACAAAATTGGAGTCTAGTGTCAAATTAATCTTCATTGCATTGGCATCAGGGAGCAGCAAATAAGTGGAGCTTTTCCCTTTCTATCCCCAAAGTAAGGATAACTGAGAGGCGGCAAAAGCCTGCAGTAGCGCACTATAAATTAGCAATTATAACTTTGTTCTTTCGCAATCTGGTGGTGAGAAGAAGCTTCTTCTGCCATGGGTGGAATTCCTTTCGCTTATCCTCACTTGAGAGTGTCATCAAGTCACGGAAAAAGGAGTTTGGGGCCGGGAACTTTGGCACTTAAAAGTGTGTGACTGGTATCTGCGAGATACCTACTTTTCTGCCCATTTGCACTCTCCATTTGGATTGTTGTTCCATTCCACTCACACAAGATTTATAACTTGAGCTTTTTTTCGCAACTTGCGCGCTTCCTTGGCGACTTGGGTCGGTAATGCCTTTTGTATTGTTGACAATCAGATGAAAAAAAAAGGTGAATTAGAGCTTCACAGAGGATGCGGAACAATTTACTTAAATGTCTTCTAATTTATTGAATTCTCTACTCATTAAGACGATAAGAAAAATCTTCAAGTTATCCCCCAGACAAGAAGTCCTTTGTAGAATTTTTTGCAATTTTTTTTCTTTATTTATCTCAGACAAGCTTGAAACTTTGAAGTTTTCTCGCAAACTTTTCATTGACTCAATTGCATAGTCTCGCCGAAAAAAAATGCAAAAGTGTGTGTTAGATGAGGATTATTTTACTATTTCATTGTGAATTTATCACGTAAGGAAAGAAAAGGCTCCGGAAAAGGTGTCTCAACCGGTTTTCTCTGTGAAGAAATTAAATTTAAATTTAGAGCGAAAGTTTTTTCTCACAAGTGTCTGAATATACACAACAGTAGATGAGTTTCTTGCACACGAGCCATGAGCAACGAAATAATTAATATGCAGAGATAGTCAAGTTATCTTTTTTTTGAAATACAAAAAAAAACATTATAATATTAGTCACCATCACCACTGAAGATTTTATGGACTTTTTTTTATCCTTCTCACAAGTTTTCAAGTTTTGCTAATTAAGTTTTTTTTTTCAATAATTTATTGTGCAACCAGCGATCAGAGTTTTCTTGAAGCACAGAAAAAAAGGATATGAAAAAATGTTTTAAAAGTATAAGACAATTAAAGGAAAAGGAGAAAAAATAGAAAACTTGGATTAGAAAATGAGTAAAAATAAGATGACGGTGGACGAAAAATTATATTTGAAAAGAAAACAAGAGTCAGCGCTTTGTGGAGAACAGCGCAAGTGATATCACATGACTTACTACTAAGTACTTAATTATGGAGATTGTAAAAGTTCCTAATTAAAAAATATGTACTCATGACATGAAAAATATTTTCCTTAAGTACTTAATTAAGCAATTATATCTAAGCACTTTATAAGTACTTTCCCTCAAGGATATTAAGCACTCCTTTAATTCCTCAAACTTTTTTTATTTCTTAATAAGCACTAAAATACTTTTGCCTACTTAAAAAATGGAACACATTGGCTCCGTTCAGTAATAACCTTTCGAAGAAACAAAGCCATCCCAAAGTCAAGCCAAACCTATTCGAAAATCTACCGGAAGCCTAAAGTGCAAGTTCATATACCCGCCGCTTTAGCGCTGATTGTTCTGCCATTTTGAATTTCGATATTCTTGACACTTCAATCGTCAACAATATCAACAACAGTGTGCAAACGTTTGCTGCGCTAAGTGAATTTTTGTGTAGTTTTGTGGAAATTTAGAATGTAAGAATGTCTTAATCTTAATTGCAATTTCATTCAAAGAAATGTCCTTTTGATGAACTTCCCAGCAAAACTTCGTTCTGCAATTCCGCAATTTTTCTTCTTCTTCCTTTTTTAACGGCCATCATTCAAAAACCGCACTAGCGATCGTAACGACAAATAAGCAAAGCTATCAAAATTTGTCTCGAGTAAGCGAAGTCTCACACCCGTTACCTAATGGTTGCTTTACAGACGGTTATTTCAAATCCCAAAATTTTATTGTAAAAATTGACGAAAATATACTTAATGAGATGAAAAGAATAATTTTTTCACAAATAATAAATAATTTTAAAGGCCTCAGCTGAAAATCACATCGTAAATTTTTTTTTGTTCTCAAGAAAACTCTTGTACAATTTATCAAAAAATGCAGAATTTTCGGTCGGGAGTATGTTTAATACTGATATTTAATCCTTCTCTATAGACAGCATACCCTCGCGGTATTTATATATAAAATATATCATGAAAATCGTGATTATAAATTCTACCAAGTTGATAAATAATTTCAGAGAAAATATTCCAAGTCCATTTTGACAGAACGACATCTTGAGGAAAGTGCCGAAAATTCATAAAATTTTTTGTAGAAATTCTGCAGAAAATTCTGCAGAATTTTCATACCGCGATCGGATCCACCTTTAGAACAAAATTCTGCAGAAATTCTGCAGAATTTTCGGCAGTTACATTTTCAAATCTGATGAATTTCTGCAGAATTTGCCGGGTGGGTTGTTCACTTTTGAATAACTCGTCGGTTTAAACGTTCGAACTTCCAACGGTTCTTTAGGTAAGTTCTCTCTGATATACCTTCGAATCGGTAAAGAAAAAACCTCAATCGGAGAGAGTTCTCAAATCGGGAAGGTTATTATTGAACGAGAGGATTGATTCCAGCTTATTAATAAGTAAATCTCATTTCGTATTCCAACGTCTACTCTTTACCGGCAGATGTCCCTACTTTCACCCAGAAAATACTTTAATTAAGGACTTAATAAGTACTTATAACGGCTTTGCTTACAACATTGCGCTAGTAACAGCTTGCCTTGTGTTATTCTAGCTTTTACCTCTGTAGGATGCTCGGAAAAAGACTACATTGAATAATTTTCTACTTCTTAATTACTAATTTTTTACACCTAATAAAATATACAACTTATGAAAAAATCGGGGAATCTTATAAGATAAAGTGCCCTCAGTCGACTGATTCCTCAACTCGACCGGTAGAATTATTTATTCAATTTATTTGTACTTGCTATAATATTTAGCTTATAATGTAACATTATTAGGTCAATTACTCCATATATAATACTCCCTTCGCCCCAAAAAAGTCGTATGTTTGCTGGTACATTTTATATAAAAGAATGTACGACTTTTTTTGGGACAGAGGGAGAATGAATCAGTGACAATTTCATAGAAAATGACCATCAAACATTCAACAATTGGCCACCGGTCAAGTCGAGGAACCGATCGCCTTAGGGCACTTTACGTTAGCTGAGTATTTTAATAAATCAATAAAATGCCCAGCTAACACATTGAGCCCAAACACGAGTAGATTTTGATTCTCCAATAGTGTCTTAGATAAAAGGTAAATGGAACTCTATTTGCACAAAAAATCGTTGATGTTCCAAGAATTCAAATTCAATTTCGACTATTCATACTAAATTTTCGAACAAGGTGGGGAAAATGTATCAAATATCACACTAAAAAGCTGGCAAAAGAGTTACTCAGTGATTAAATAATTGAGTGATTAAATAATGGGATAAGAACAGTAGGGGAAACTGGGGCACCACCAAACACGGGGTACCACCAAACACTGAGATTTTTTAATCGGATATTCGACTTCAAAGGATAAGGCCTATAGGAATTTATAGGCACTATAGGAATGCTTTTCCACTGAAGAAATGGTCGAGATGGTCCAAGTAGTTTAGAAATAAAAATTAGTGTTTGGTGGTACCCCGTGTTTGGTGGTGCCCCAGTTTCCCCTAAACGTCGTTGTTCTGTTTTTTCCGCACAACAATGTGAAGACCGACGCATTTTGACACTTGAGCACTTCGAAATTCGAACAGGATTTATCTCAGCCACCTTGCGGAATTATCAAAAAATAAGAAAGTTTCTTTTTTGAATCTTCAAATAGATTTTCGAATTTTTCAAGAACTACCTCTGTACGGAAAGATTAAGTATCTAATCTTATCAACCACAAGTAGATCTTGAAAAATTCGAAAATCTATTTGAAAAGCCAAAAAAGAAACTTTCTTAGTTCCTGATAATTCCCCAAGGTGGCTGAGGTACATCCTGTTCGAATTTCGAAGTGCTCAAGTGTCAAAATGTGTCGGTCTTCACATTTTGAGGAAAAGAAACAGAACAACGACGCTTATTGTTCTTGTTCCATTATTTATTCACTCCATAATCACTGAGTAACTCTTTTGTCAGCTTTATAGTGTGGTATTTGATAAATTTTCCCCACATTATTCGAAAATGTAGTATGAAAACCCGAAATTGAATTTGAATTCATCGAACTTCAACGACTTTTTGTGCAAATAGAGTTCCTTTTACCTTTCATCCAAGACACTATTGGAGAATCAAAATCTACTTGTGTTTGGGCTCAATAAGTTGTTAGCTTAATGACTTAATTTAAAAGAGTTGCAGAACATTCAACTATGGAAAAAATATATGAAAGAGAGACAAATGTCAACATCTTATGGCGAATGGTCAAACTAGTATGGTATTGCTTCGCTTTAACACAAAGTACTTAATTAAGGCCTTTGTAGAAGTACTTAGTTGAGTAGTTTGCATTAAGGGCATGATAACCATTTTCACTAAGTACTTAATTAAAGACTTTCGACTAAGCACATCTTAAGTATAGTTACCCTAAAGGTCAAAAAAATATAGTGGCTGCAACTATTGCCGGAACAAACCGTTGTGGTCCTTAAATCCGCCAGAAGAAGTGTTTCTGATGCAACTGGAATAAAAAAATCGACAGGTTGATCGATTTAAAATTATAAGGTTGAAAATTTTTTAAAATGTTGACTCTGGGAAAGTATGCACCTCAGGCTTCCGGATCATACGTTGCTGGAACTATAGTGAAAGGATTCATCAAGATTTGAAAATTTTTTAGGTACTTTACACTCTTTGATCACGCGTTGAAAGGAAGATTTAATATAATATGAGGCAGTAGTTGTTGGATATTTGCGCTTCTGTATCGAAAGTCGAGGGAACGAAAGGAAATATTTTACAACATTTTTTTTCTGTGGAATTCACTATTTAATATTTTTTCAATCTAATAATTTAGGGAATAATAAATTGGAGTTTACAGTATTTAATTATTATTTCGTTATAATTCAAACTTTGATAATGTGAAGTTCAGAGGCGAAATTGAACATATCCTATGGCTAAAGCATAGGATATGTTCAATTTTGCCTATGAGCTCCACATATAATCGTAATAGGTCTACTAGAAATAACAGGCCATTCAGATAATCTTGTATTTATACTAAAGTTCTTTGTTCATTTACTTCAATTTAAATTAATTAGAGCTGTAGTTTATTTCAATTTAACTTTTGATAATTCAATAGAAGTTTAATTTAATTTATATGCCGAAAGCAAAGCCGTAAAATGAAACAATGTATACGAAATGCTAAAAAGATGAAATAAAAAAATATATTTTCCATACATAATAATAACTTTATGACATGAATACTATCTTTGCAAAGTCTCCCAATATAAAATGATTCATAAAGAGCTTATTTTATGTTATTCATAAAGTATATCTTTTCAACTTGCATTTCTCTCTAAAGAAAAAAAAAGGTTTTTTTTCCATTCCTCATATTTTTTCTCCTGCGGGCTCATTTTCCAAAGTGGATGGTTGACTTTTGAAGTGGAACATCGTATTAATGGATTTTTTTTCATCAACTCCTTCTCCCTTCACCAGACATCGTGCTGGTAAATTAATTCTTAAGTAAATATGTAAACTTTTCATTCTACTTTTGTGAGTTTTAAACAACAATTAAATAGGGTTAATTTTCTTATGTTCTCTTCTGACGATCTGAGTCAACAGTATAATTCCCACAGGAAGTTGGATAAATTCTCAATGATAAACCAAAGAATACGCTAGATTTTCTTTTCTCCTTTCGTCAACTCGAAAAAGTACAACTTTATAAGCTCATTTTGAACAATGAGAAGCCTTTTTTCTCCTTTTCCCTTTTCAAAAGCTCAGATCTTTTTGAGAGATGGGAGCATGAAAGGAAGAATGAGGAGAAAATGGGATGAAATTGAGGCTAAACGTGGAAAAGATGGCCCAAATAGATTGGTTTGACAAAAAAAAGGATATTCATGTATGATTCTGTCTCAATATCCCTGTATTCTCATTTTTCTTCACAACTTCAATATGGATCTGAGAAATATTTGCTGATTCATCAACTGACAAATACATATTAATGTCACGAAGAAAGGATATCCCGGCATCTGTCCTTTTTGTCCTCGAAAGACTCTCAAATGGCTCAAAGTATCTCTTCTCCTCATTCACAGATAAATCACGGAGAGACACAGTACTATCAGACTACAGATAACCTCATACTGGCCTACGCGAGCCTGCGGCTGCAGCTCCAGAGCAGCCACTTTGGGGGTCCAGTACCCAGTGTTGGTACAGGTCTGGTTCTGCGGTGTACCGCTGAAATTGGGAATCTCTATCAGGAGTACACGGAACTTGAGCTGGGTGTTCCGCAGCGTGATCCAATTCCAGCACGAGGTTGGTGAATTTTCTCATTAACATTTGCACTGAATGATTTTGATTTTCACCAGACACCGACTGCCCCCCATTCCTCTGTTTATATTTGCCTGGTCAGGTCATTTAAGTACTGGATCTCTTTATATTTTATAGAGATAATTTTGCCTTACTGTTTAAAATAAGGGAAAATGTTTCAGATTGAATACAAAATGAACTGTTGTACGAAATAGGTTTTAGTTATGGCTAAATTTCCGATTAAACAGTTAATCAACAAAAGAAATAGACAGTAACCATAGTTGCGACTGGTTATGTTCAAGAATTTGATAACTACTTAATACCTTACTGAAAATCCTTTTGAATCCCTAGGGGATATTCTCGAACCTCACTGGAAAGTACATTATATATAGGAACTCTTTTCACTAAAAGAGTGCGGTAATACATTTCCTGATTTGTTTAGGCACAATGGATCCCTGAATCCTAGCTGACCTTCGCCCCCGTCAAAAGATAAATAAAGTATTCCAATATTATCCTCATTATTACTGTAAAATACCTTGAAAGGTATTCAACATAACCAAGAAATAAGTATTCGAATTTGTTAATAAGCTTGACCTATACAGGGATATTGGATTTTTCTAAAGTTTTTGGCTCGGCCACCAATTCTTTCTCAGTGGCTTTTGTGGCTGTGTGGCTTAAGATTCTAATTGTAAGCGATCAAAATTATAGAGTTGAAGCCAAAAGCTTTTAGAAAACTCGATTTTTCTAAGCTATCTTTTCCCAATCTCATTGATTTTCAGACTTTTTTTTACTGACATAAGAATGCAATTTCATGAACGTTTAAAGCTTATTATCAGTTGAAATTACCCTGACTTTCTCTATAAAATCTTTGAATTGTTCAGTAATTTATTGAAACAAGTTTGATAAACAATGTTGTAATGCTCAAATTCTCTCTCACGGATTGAATATTACGACCATATGCACCATCCATCATGAAGTGCAATTGAATGGCAAAGTATGTAGTTCAGGATACAAATTCATTTTGTCTAAAATAACAGTTGCGATTGAAATGCATTAAGGGCTGAAACATACTAGTTATAAAAACTAGACAACCTTTAGTCGGGACACCTACCGGTAACCATAAAATATATTCAAAGAAGTTTAGATAACGTTATACAATTCTATTATTGCTCTAATTTGAAAAATATGATTTTCTTTATTTTTTTATTGTCAACTTTTATCTAGAGAAACAGTGATATATAATATTATTCTTATAACAGTTCAAACCACGTTCACACTGAACTTTCAGTAGGTATTTGTAGGTATTTGAAGGAGTTTAATCGTGAAATGATCTTTAAAATTGAGTTAAAAAACATAAATGCTTAAAGCAAATAGCTGTGTCACACAACAAAGAACTTGAAAATTTAAAGCACATTTAAAAGGGTTATAATGGTAATTTTGTTTTGAAATTCCTGTTGAAGCTCTTAAGCCCCTTAAAAATGTACCACATTATTTTTAATAGTAGCTGAGATGGAATAGAGAGCACTTATAAGCGGCTTATAAAAATTTTAGTTCTAAATAATGTCTTAGAGAATTCTGAAGGAGTACATTAAGGAATTCTTTTTGGTTAAGAATTTAGAATTTGGTTAAGAAAAATTCCAATCCTCAACGGAAGAATATTGTATCGTAAAGAAAGAATGTTAAAAAAAATATCGCACCAAATTTTAGAAGAGATATTAACCATGAGTTTTTTTTATTCTATATTACGTTAAATAGCTTATAATTAATTTTCTCTCATTTTGGCAAAAGGAATATTTAAAATAGGAAAAGTAAAATGCTTTTGAAACAAAGCACACAATAAGATTTATATATTTTTCATTATCGTCACCTCTAAAGTAAATTATTGTAAGTTTAAAGCGAAACTTTTTTAAGAGAAAGACTTAAAAGCTAAAAACAAATACTCCCTCCGTTCCGAAATAAGTTGTACGTTTGGGAAAAAATCTTGTTCCGAAATAAGTCATACGTTTAGGAAAAATTGGAATTAAGGGAAAGTTTGTTGGTAAATGTTTTATGTATCAACAATTATCTCTTGTAAAGAACTATTGCTAATGTCCAGTACTAAAATTGGGGTCCAGTCTTAATGGTATGTTGAGGAACGAATGTCTTAAAAATGTCTTATTTTTGCGTTTTATTTTCAATCTAAAATAGGTGCAGAATGGTGAGAGATACAGACTTGGGACCTTCGGGTGACCCCCCCATAAGTTGACCCTGGGACCATTAATATGTTCTTTATTTTGCCCCCACTCCTTTCCTTCCCCTTCTAAACCATGTTTTTTGGGATTGCTCGAAAACACGTCGTGCGATTTTTTTCTTCAATTCAGAATATGTTTCAGAGAAACATATAAATCGTTCCAGGGTCAACTTATGGGGGGTTCTCTGAAGGTCCCAAGTCCCCATCTCTCACCATTTTGCATCCAGATACATAAACACATTAAAAAAGGATATTCTTTTTATTGCTCATTCTGCAAAATTTGAGCAATAAAAAATGTCATATCGGTAATAACTGTTGAGTTCTACTGTGCATACAAAAAATTTAGAACAAATTCTAGCCTGTAATGTTAATCACAGTCCGTTTTTAAATAATTAACTATCTACCGGAGCTCTTTGAAAAATACGCGAAAAATGGACAACTTCAACATATCGAATCCTCAACATACCATCGCGATAGGATCCTCATATTATCCCTGAACATGGAGGATAGTTCATACACAAGATATTTGTAAATAACAAAAACATTCTCTGAAACCATTCCTTAATCCCTAATTTTTCGCCAAACGTACGACTTATTTCGGAACGGAGGGAGTATTAATTTTTATTAATTTAAATTAAATAAAATTATTAGTCATACTTTCAACTTCTGAAATTATTTTATCATACTTATACTGAGAGAAATCCAAAAAAGTTAAAATAGCATTCCGGAAATGTTTATTTTACCTTGCAGTATTGATACGAAATCGGTGTAAATATTACGCTTTTTAGGTGTATTATGGGTTAAAGTTACCCTTTTTCATGTTAATTTTACCCTTAAAAGGTGCAAAATTATCATTAAAAAACTTTCATATATTTTTACACCTAAAAAGTGTTAAAGTTATGAGGAATAAAATCGAACCACCGTTTTTTTCTCAGTGTATGCATTGAATTATTTTCTGGTAAAATGCTCACGTTATTTCGTTAATTTACGTATTTTCATTGCAATTCTTACGCAAATTCTCGATTACCGTATTATCTTATCTCATACTCGGTGGCACTAGGTGAAAATAATATAAGAAAATTCGATAAACAGTTAACAAAACAAATTGTAATAGAAAGTAATCGTGCAGTTTTTTTTTGCTTACCGTTTATCGAAATTTTGTTTTATTTCTTCAATTTTCTTATATTATTTTCATAAAAAATAAAAGAAATTCACATTATTTGGAGGCATGAACGTTCGAATAAAGAGTAGTTTCCCCTATTTCATTGTTTTAACGGTGAGTGTGTTTCGTCCTTAATACATAGCTCCCTTGTTAAAAGTTTATTACGAGCAATCATATAGAAGCTGACACATTAACATGCAACACTGTTATTGACATGGAACTTTAACTTTATGACCGAAACTAAATTACTTTTTAGTTATTTTCGGTAAAAATGTACTAAAATCAAATCCGTATTAAGATCTTACTTAAAATTTAGCTAATTTTGCGCAGATAAAAATGTTTTAAAATTCTTAACCGTCTTTATTTGACTTCCGAATATACATATAATAATATGTATAAAAGGGTAATTGACAAGGTGATTTGTTTTGAATTCTATGCTATGAAAGTTTCAGAAACATTATTAGGGATGGGTTTTCCAATTTTCGCTATTTTCCGTTTTCCTACTGTATTCACTGTACTGAATTCTATATTCAAATTAAATTTGAAATATCCAATTAAAATTGATTAGCTATTCATAATCAGATTTTTAATGGGCTTAATCAATTCAAAATCACTAATTTTATTATCAATACCTTCTGTAACTAAATAAAATGTAAATTTATTTGATTTACTAGATTTACTAGTTCGTACTCATAAATTATTTGTTTTCCCAAAAGCACAAATAACGTTTAAGAGCTTATTTTTTCGGAAAATAGTTAATTTACCCTACAGATTTTTTTTTAAATATCGGTATTAGATTTTTTGATATAGAATTGAGAGGAAAATTAAGTTTGCTTTTCAAACTAATTTTCAATTAAAAAAAGAACTTAATGACTATTTTTTGAGTTTATTTAACTTATTTTACTAAATATTTAGCCACTACTGGTAAAAATAAAAGGATCAAATTGATTCAAATTTGATCCTTTTGCAAAGGATGGATCAAATTGACATATTCTATTATGATAAATGTGCATTCAAAGTTCGAAATTGGATCCATCCTTTGCAAAAGGATCACATTTGGATCAATTTGATCCTTTTATTTTTACCAGTGACTGCTTTTCTTTTAAATATAATTATTTTTATTGTTTTTAAAATTGGGTAATTCCGAAAGTGTTTGTAATTTAGGACAGGGTGCACATAAGCAGCAATGTCCTAAGTTTGAAGCGCAACATTTTCATTACAAATCAAGCTGTTCGTTATGTCTTTTCAGAAGTGTTGTCTGGAATCTTGACAAATATTTTATCGTCTCTGCTTTGCCTAAAATTAATCTTATAATACATTTAAAATTCAATGAAAATGTAGAGAAGAATTTGATTGCAATTTTGGACATATTGTTTGTAATTTTGGACAGCTAATCCGCCTTAATCGGATGCCCAATGTTGTTTATTTTAAGAACTTAAGTTAGCAAGTCCTCATCCTGTTTATGAGAAAGAAACGTAGGTTGTTCCAACGATGTTGTCCTCAAAGTGTCCAAAATTACAAACTGTCTCAAATTACAAGGAATTCCTCTAATTGTCAGATTTTTCATTTTAAAATTATTTTGATAAGTGAAGGAAGACTCTCAGGGTTCGCACATATTCTGGCTTTGTGCAATTTATATTTTCGCATGATCCTTTAATGAATCTGACCTACTTTTTGCAGGAAATGTATGACTTAAGAGTGGCTATTAAAATACAGTGGGTGTCAATAGTTTGTTGCCTAATGCATGTTTGAGAAATTAAGTGAAAAAATTACCATAAATTTTAAATATTTTATGTATACATACACTGACACAATTTTACATAAAATTTGACGACTGATGACGCAGATTCATTCTAATAGTATCTCTAGACAATTTCTCATCTTTTATCTTTTTGTAATTTGCCATTTTAACCTAAAGTATAAATTATCAAAAAACAGATTATTTTTTGTTATTTATCATCACTCTTATACACATATCGTCGGTTGCGTCTACCATTGTAGTATCTGCATTTGTTTTGTATCTGCATTTGCTGCAAGCTACAATACATTACAAGCTCTTGCGTAAAATGCTGACACAAAATAAATGCAGATACGACAGAGGTAGACGCAACCGAAGATATATTTACGGGTCCCGGTCAAAATCCCGAAAGCCAAAATCCCGAAAGCCAAAATCCCGAACGCCAAAATCCCGAAAGCCAAAATCCCGAATTCTTAAAAGTGTCATAGCTACTCCCACGATTGCACCCGCGCTTTCTGGAGGCAAAGGAAAATCCTTGGTGTCATGGGAAATCATACTGAACATTTTCCTCCATATAATTTCATCCCATTCACGATTTTGAACATTCGGGATTTTGGCTTTCGGGATTTTGGCTTTCGGGATTTTGGCCTTTTCGGGATTTTGGCTTTCGGGATTTTGGCTGCCACCGATATTTACCATTGACAACTTTAAAAATGTATAAATCCACCATTTACACCTCTCAAATGATATAAACTCAAAATGTAACAGGTTTACATCAAGTTATTTGCATGTTTTGACCATTTTGAATTAGTTTTTAAAATGAGGCAACAAACTTTTGATTTTTCAAAATTTACCAACTTTTGGAAAACAATTATTTTTGATATGCAATAAAATTAATTATTATTTTTTAAATATAAATAATAATTACGGATTACAGGGAACTCATCTGCAAAAAGAAAAATTTGAAAAAATATTTTTTTCTATCATTTTTTTTTACTTGATTTCTCAAACATGCATTAGGCAACAAACTATTGACACCCACTGTATATTCACTGAGCAAAAAACTGGAATGCAAATAACTTTTTTTCCTCGGAACTTTAATACTTTTTAGGTGTAAAAATATATCAACATTTTTTAATGTTAATTTTACACCTCTTTAAGGGTAAAACTAACATGAAAAAGGGTAGCTCTAACCCCTAATACACATAAAAAGCATAATATTTACACCGATTTCGGATCAATGATGCAGGGTAAAATAAACATTTCCAGAATGTTATTTTAACTTTTTCGGATTTCTCTCAGTGTAGCCATAATGTGTGCGAAGCCTTAAGCCCGGAAAGTCCCTCTCGAAGCCTTAAACTTCCCCTTAAACCTTAGAAAAAAAAACTTTCCATCTTTGTTAAAGCATTTGCACTAGATTTTTTTGCATTCGGTGAATGTGCATTAAATTACATGAACTCATAGGGGTGAAAGTGATGGAAAGTTGGGGTATTTGTAAATAAGGGTATGCTATGTGGTAACTGGAGGGCGTTAAAATATCATTTGTACGTGTTCAACGCAAAAAGCAGAATCACTGTGCTGTAGAGGCAATAAACAAAAATATTTTTCAATATTATTGCTCTCTCTTTGCTGTTTTACTACCCCATTGATGACCTTTTTCTGGCTATCAAACCTATTGAGTTCATATGTAGATGTACGGGTTGTAGCAACATTTTAAAGGACTCTCTCCTCTATTGCCAGATTTATTTCCATAATTCAGCACTTTTTGCATTTGGATGAAAAAGAGGGATAAAGGGCACAAGTTGGGATGTATTGATTGGAAATTTTGGTTAAAATTCATATTTATATGACATTTTGTGGCCCCATGTGCGTTTCAATTCAACACATTTATGGCTTTTTCAAAGTGTATCACACTTTTCACGTATTCCAAAATCCTAACAAGTGTTTTCCTCGGTGGAATAGTAATCCAATTATTGTGCAAAACATGACAATTATTGAAATTGATTGTATTTTCTCGGAAAATTTTCCACTGATCACCAGGCGTATACCACCCATCTCACAAATTCCAAAAAGCTCGTGCAAATTGCATAAATTCTGGCGCTCAAAGTCCCCTCAGCCGTTGAGATTAATTTGAATTTTTACTCACTGAAATGTTCTCAGTTTTGGATTAGAATATTTTGCTTTAACATTTCGATAATAAAATTGGATTGTATCACCGTTTTTTTTGTCTTGACAGTGACCTCATCTCGATCACATTGTCTTCAAGCAGATTACTGGTACTTTTCATTAACGTCTATTGCGTCATTTATGCTGCTGCGTCGTCTCACTGTGAGATAGTTACTCTATTATTAAGTATTCTTCTAGATTTAGCAGATGGTATGATTAGAATAAGATAAAAAGATGAATTTTATTCACTTGTGTTTGATGATGAAAAATTCTGTGAGACAGTGACTCAATGAAAATACTTCACTTTAAGAAGCTTCTTGGAATGTATAGGACAAAGAAAAATCGTAAGAAATCATCGAGGAAAATGTTAGTAAAGTTATAATAATGTGACATTGAATTTTATATTTGAATGTCATTGCATTTTGGTAGAGCCATTAAGTGTGAGCTGAGAATGAAAGACATAATTTCCATTGTAAAGATTATAAAGAGGCAACAGCAGTAATCAATTAAGATAAATAGGTAGAGTAATTTAAAAGAAAAAGAGATCAAAAGAATGTAAATATTCAAGTTTGTCTCACCTTTTATTCCTTTGAAAAATCTATTATTTTTCTCATAAGATTGCAAAGTGTTATATTTGTATAATCATATCTTATGGTAAGACTTGCTGATGGAGGAAAATATGTATAGAAATAATTCAATGTAAAATGGCTGTCCGTCCTCGAAAGAGCGAATTTTTTTTCCATCGAAAGCAACTTCTTCTAAAGCTAAGAATTTATTCATAAATAAACTAAAAAAGAACATAAACTTTACTCCGTCGAAGGAATTGTCAAATAAATTTAAAAAAAATAGTATAACTTGCAGAAAAAGAAAATTGATTTTATGTCTCTTCAGAGTGTCACAAATATAACCATACAGTAAATCAAAAAAAAAATCATGACGAGAATATAAAATATGCAAAAAAACATGAAAATTAATTAAATTTCAATGTTTATACAATAAAAAAATGTAATGAAGCATGAAAAGGGCAAGGATTAAACAATGGATGAAATTATTCAAATAATTGATATGAAAAATCGAATAAATGCTAAAAGGAATTAATGTATAATATTAACTATTGTATAATAATAAAAAAAAATATGAATGGAAATAAATTTCAAATATAAATACTCAATAAATCAAATTCTTCCTTTTGCAATCCTTCATCCTCCCGTCAAATGTGCTCTTGCTGGTATTCTGTCCATTTTTGAAAAATTCATGAATTATCTCCACATTGCGGAGCTTCTTTTACAAATATTTCTTGCGTGATGAGGCACAGAAATAAAACAGCTGAAAACAAGTTTTACTCTCCTGGATACTAATTCACTTCGCATTGACATTGTTTTTACCCATGCACTTAGCACGAATGGAATGAAGACAGCAAATCACAGGTAATTCTTCGAAATCATTGAACTTGGCCCAGCTAGCATATCAATATTAATAAAAGCATGAGGTCATTTTGGTGGGAACAAAGACAAAACATAAAACGCAATACAATAAATTCAATTGCCACTCATCAAACATCTTGATTTGTCCAAAAAATCAGGCAGACAATCAATAAAAACAATATAGAGCCACATAAAATGCATAAATTATCAATGAGATAATTTATTGTGGCGATTTTGCAATATTTTTACAAACAATTAAAATCATTCACTGGTGATATTCGCGCACGAGTCATGTACTTTCAGCAGGGGGTGATCAATTGGTTGAATTTACAGAGTGCATAACAGAATTGTCGGCTTCACAACGATTCAATAGATACAATACCCATAAACGAGTATATTAGGTGAGATTCTTAACAATCTCACCTACTATAATCCTAACAAAATTTCATGTCCTCCGATCGCGCTCAAACTTGGCCAAAATGTGTTTCGCCACTTCCTGATCACGAATATATGGGGGGCTAAGTTACGTTCCCGGCCGGCCGGCCGGCCGTCCGGCCGCTCTTTGGAGCTTAATAGCTCCTAAACTAAAAAAGATATCGACTTGCGGTTTTCGGCAAAGGTTAAATATCGTATGAAAATTGCAACATGGTGCATTGACCCCCCACCCCCCACCCCTCCTTCCGCCATTTTGAAGACCCCCCTTTTTTTGTTTTCTCAATAGCTCCGGCCCTATGGCATCGAGCGGGCTCAAATTTTAGTATGTTATAGCTGGGCCTTAGAGCTTTCCATCAATACCAAACTTAAGGTCCCCCGACCCCCCTGACCCGAGCTATAAGGGTCCAAAAATATTTTCTTAAAATGGCCATAACTCCGGTTCTAATTGTCAGAATTTAAAAAGTGAGGGCTTTTTGGAAAGCTCTCGTGAAATGCCACTTCCCCTTCTAACATCGCAAGTTCATAAAACCACCGATAGGGGCGCTATTATTAAAAAGAAAATTTTTAAATCTTAAAAGTTAAATAACTCAAAAATTCCTTATGCGATCGGGCTGAAATTTTAGTATGTTGTAGCCGTTGATTATACCTATCAAACAAAAAAAACCTTAAGTCGATCCATAACCCCTGACCCGAGCTATAAGGGGTCAAAGTTCGAACATTGACCGGCCTCTATCTCCGGTTCTAATTAACATAGCGGCCTAAATTTTACCTTTTTGGTTTCGTCTCGATGAGCACTTTCAGATGGAAGTTCAAAAAGTCACCACAGGTGGCGCTGTGATAGCGTCAAAATTCATCGAAATTCAAAGTCACTTTTCTCAAAAACGGCATTGTGCAAGTTAATGAAATTTTAGTATGTTGTAGTCCAGTCTAGGACGTTTCCAAAATGGTGCGTATGTGCGCTGTGGTTTCAATAGAACCGGAGGTATGAGGGGTCAAAGTTCACGAAATTCAAAAAATCATATCTCCGGTTCTATGTGACCGATTTTGATGAATGAGGGCTCAAACGAAAGATCTCACCAAATGCTACAACTTTCTAGAATATTTGAACTTCGTGGGACCAACACCAGGGGCGCCACAGTCGAAAAACCAATTTCAATATCACATAACCTCAATTATCTCGACTGTCGCTGAACCGATTTTGATGATTACTTCGAAATAATTGTAGAGCACATTTGTCTCTACATTTCGTCCATACATCATTTTCCGCTCAGACTACGCTATCACTCCGATTTTGCCGTTTAAGTATGAAAAAATTGATTTTTCCCATAATAACGCTTTGAAATCACTCAGATGCCAATTTGACTGCCTCTACTCCACCAAGACACTTAAAATAGGGGTTTAAATGGAAAGTCCCGCAAAATACAACAATTCTTTGATATAGTTGAAGTTCAACAAATGACTACTTGGGGAACTCTGGATGAAAAAACGAGTTAAGAAACAAAAAACCTCGCTTATCTTGACTTCTGAGTAATCGATGAGATCATGTTCTATGGGAAAATTATAGAGAACATTCTGGTCTACATTTCACCCATATAACACTTTTCTGTCAGTTCATCCAAATCCTTGATATTTTGGTTGAAATACAAAATTTGTATAATTTCACGAATTTGATTCAAGATAACTGAATGGCGTCTCCCAACTTCAGCTCTAAATCGAATTTGCATGCACTCCGAGTTAGCTCACGTTAAGAATCTCACCTACATAAGCCGGTTAGGATTATCTGTCCCTTTAATACTTTACATTGTATTTTCCGCATACGGAAGAACATGGGATTATTGCAAGAATTTTACATGCTCACATTGTAAGGTTGTATATACACGACTAACTGGAAAATCTCTAGGGGAAGTCTTTTAGGTTTCGCACATACTTCACCCTCAAACGCTTCATATTATTTCCGTCTTAGGGAAGTGACTTAGGGGAAACTGGGGCACCACCAAACACGGGGTAGCACCAAACACTAATTTTTATTCCTAATCTACTTGGACTATCTCGACCATTTCTTCAGTGGACAAGCATCCCTATTTTGCCTATAAATTTCTATAAGTCTTGTCCTCTGAAGTCAAATATATGATTAAAAAATCAGAGTGTTTAGTGCTACCCCGTGTTAGAATTATACGAAAAATTGCGTTTTCAATGTAGCTCCAGCTTCACAGCCACCGCCCTCTAAACATTAGGAAATGCCTCACTGGAAAAAGGTTTGTGGAATGATTAAACTTGTAGGGAAAACTGGGGCACCACCAAACACTAATTTTTATTTCTTAACTACTTGGACTATCTCAACCATTTTTTCAGTAGACAAAAGCATCCTTATAGTGCCTATAAATTCCCATAGGTCTTGTCCTTAGAAGCCGAATATCTGATTAAAATATCGCAGTGTTTGATGCTACCCCGTGTTTGGTGGTCCCCAGATCCCCCTAATTGTTAAATTAATTATTGTAGCTTATTAAATTAAAATGCCATAGGTCAAAGTGATTACACGAATATGGAAAAATTATGAAGTGCTTTAGGGGAGACTGGGGCACATGTAACCATTTTCGATAGATGCGAATTTGAGGTGATTTTCCAAGGACACCGTAATTTTTTGGAAAATCTTTCTTAGCTCATGTTTTACCCTTGGATATAGGCAATACATCGAAGGTAATGCGGATGCTGGAAAACAATTGAGTTTTCCATAAAAATAAAATTTGTTTCACTGTGCATTTTTCTCTTTTCACAAAATACCTGGGGTAGAAGTAAACACTTTCTGGGGAGGATGTAAACACCCTTTTTTTCACCCTTGAAATTGACTTTGCACCACTTTCGATTATTTTAATTGCTTAAGAGATATATAAAGACTGTATATTATTCAAAAAATCATGACACTTTTTACAAAGAATAATTAAAATAGCAAAAAAACTAAAAGCATGCATATCAAAGACATTTTTCAATGGAGTTTCCCCATATTTTGACATCATGTGACTTTTTATTGAACACAGCGCCACCAATTTTTTTCGTAATCTATGAATTATAGATATTTCGCATGAAGGTCAATTTCCCGCTCTTTTACCTACTCATTTTGTGAAATTGAAATTGCCTGGTTACATCTACCCCAAATGCTGTTTTCTGACCAATTATTAATTCTTTTAAAGTAATGAGAATCTCAATTTGTCTAGTAAATGCATAAATATAATCCTAAAAGATGTAGGAAAGAACTGGTATTGCCACATTTCGATTATTTTACACAGTTTTTAATTTACAGGTGGAAATCAAAATGACCAAAATAATCGAAATATCAACATTTTCGGGAAAAATGATTTTTATTTTTAAAGTATTAGGATTTTATTGACCAATTCATCTGTGGACATACATCCCCATGGTATCTATGAATGCTTATGGGTTTTATCCTCTGGAGTCTTAAAATTAATGAAAAAAATCACAGTGTTTACAACTACCCCAGTTTACTACTGACCCAGTTCCTCCTAAGCCAGCCCAATTGAAAATATTTGGGGGATTCTTATTTGCCATATTTACGCCGATATTCGCCAATATACTTACGTTTTGGAGTTAAAATCTGCAGTTTTGGATGCATGGAACAAGCCTGAAGATAAGTTCATCGAAAATTTAATCGATAGTATGCCCAATAGCATTCTTGAAATACTTCAGAAAAACGCTGGAATCACTAATCTTAAAAATTTATATAAAAATTATCTCGTCTAATAGTATTACAAAAGGATTTATTGACATTATCGTAGTTATTCGATCAAAAACGTATAAAATTGATATTCCTTCAATTACAATTTAAGAAAGATGTTGCGCAGTCAAAAAATTATCATAAATAGGTTCAAATCAAAGTATTTTGTTTAAAAAAAATTAAATAAAAAAATATATATAGAAGAAAATGTGATTATTGACAAGTGACCTTATGGTTTTGATACACTGGAAAACCATAAAAATCAGCATTTCTTCAATGGAAATATGGGAGAATCGTTGCAATGCCAAAAAATTACAATAATCTATTGTCAATTAATTCAATTCAAAGTATTTTGCAAAAGAAAATTTAAATAAAACGAATACAGGAAAAAATTTTGAGTTCTGCAAAGTGACCTTGTGGTTATGGTACGCACTTTATTTTGGTAAAAAAAGTCAACATGAATATTGGTAAGTAGTGCTGTGTTTACCTGCCAAAGCTTTACGAACACAAATGGATTTTTTTTCTATTTATGTACTAATTTAAGTTCCCGATATATTTATAATAAAGCTTATTCTTGTACTATGTATTATTAATCGAATCGGGACATATTGTTCTTCTATTCATTGTTGGAAGAGTCTACTAGGGTAAAATAGTACAAGTTGGACAATGGTACAAGTTGGACAGGGGTTTTTTTCATGATAAATTTAGTACTTTATTTTTATTTATATATTTTTTATGCTTTAGTTCTATAATTTGATTCCTTGTGCTTAAAAACAAATTTTGTACTGTATTTATCAAGAAAAAACCCATGTCCAACTTTTACCGGCGAATTGTGCAACTTGTAACACTATGTCCAACTTATATAAACTATGTGCAAAACTATGTACCCTAAATCCATTGTAGACCGCTCAGGAGTGCCTTACCTGCAGTGTGGATTCTTCTTCCGTGCTCCCGGAGTTTTTGAACAGAGGCAGTGCATTTTCATAGCGTGTTTATTCTATATGAAAACGTCTTTTTATAGATCTCCCAACTGTGAAAGTGTAATGGTGTTATTCCAATGAAAAAGTGACCATGTTTTTTTTAGCACAATACTGTTCTCAAGTACTAAAAATACCATATCTGTTCCCATACGTCATTTTAAGAAAAATAATGAGTAGAGAATATTAATGCTGCTTGTCGACCACTGAGAATTCACGGGAAAACTCATGGAAAACTTGAGAAAACTCGCGGTTGAGGCTAAAGTTGCCAACTCCCGTCCATCCAACCGCATCACGCCACCAAGCTGACATGACAGGTTACTTCACACTGACACTGACACTAATGTCAGATAGCATTGTGATCGGGTGAAAGCTTGCTCGGAGGGAATATTCGAATTCGGATTTCGGTTGAACTTTTCTTTTGTGTCGGTTCCTGTTATGACTATTTGCTGATTTTGAAACACGACGAGGACTGCGGAAAGTATGAAGTTTTTGTGTAGAGAGAAGAACTTTACATCTTGTCAATCATGATAAAGAAATTGTAGGAAATACTATGAAAGTGAAAACATTAAATTAATCTTGTCGATTTCCCAACCGAAATCCGAATTCGAATATTCCCGCCGAGCGAGCTTTCACCCGATCACAATGTCATATCTGACATTAATTGAAATGACATGTGGGAACAGTCATGGTCTTTTTAGTACTTGAGAACAGTAATGTGCTAAAAAAAACATGCTCATTTTTTCATTGGAATAGCACCATAACAAGTGAATACATTCGCCCAAGACCTAAAGTTCTGCTTATTGCGCCACTGTGATCCCCGTTTTTCGTTTAAAAAATCCTATCGGTTTCCCAAAAATATTACAGCTTTAATTAAAATAACTAATAAAAAAAATCCACGTTTATTATACCGCTATTACATTGAAGACATTTTCCTTTTAAGGCCAAAAAATATGAAATATGATATATATTGCTCATGAATGTACTAAATTATTTGGTTCATTTTATATGGATGGAGCAAATGAAGCACAATTTCCGTAAAACTGGTCAGTAAATATTAAAATTCGGAGGTAGGTAAATAGTAAAAATAAAATTGAAATTAATTTTTTTGCTGATCATTTTGAATTATTTAATAACCAATTTGTATTTATTATTTACCAATTTTTCTAATTTACTGACTAAAAATATTTTTCCCTATTTTTAAATAACCGTCAAGCGGTTAGTACAGGCATGTACTAATCATTGCATTCTACATTTGTGTAATGTTTGAGTTTAATATCTTATAAACAGAAGGTAAGTTATACAATTTTGTGGATATTTAATAGGTAATAGGGTCAATCAAGATTATTTTCAGACCAAGACTTTATCAGGTATAAGATAAAGTTAAATTGAGATAATGTACTAAAATAATGAATAATTAACAAAAGGAATTATAGGTGTAATGCCCAACGTACAATAACTTTTGTTTAGTAAACATGCTTTTGACATTTCAATGAGAATGAGTGAGATCTAGATCTAGTCATCTCGCTCACTCCTATAGGCAACTTCGAAAACATGTTTTTCAAACGAAAGTTATTTTGCGCTGGTCATAAAGCTCATTTATACTTTTTAATAAACAATATGTGCATTTTTATGTGCACATCAAATTAAATAAATAAAGTTATAATTAAAAAACAATTTACATAACAAATCAAGGAGGAAATGTTTTGCAACAAATTGTTCATATACTTTCTTATAAGATTCCCTCTCAATTTTACAATTTATATAAAGAAACTTTTAACATATACTTCACTTTCAAGCTCAGTTTCTTCCCATTGGGAAAGGTTTTACCTTTAACCTCTGTGGCTTTATTTTCTCGCCAGGATATGTGCGGGTTTTTAGTGCGAAAAAATCAATATGTATAAGTTCTAGGAACTAAGTATCCAATTATTTCCTTGTTTACATGAGATTATGATTTTTGTTTGGCATCAGACACGTTCCTCGTTTTCTTTTTGAGATGCAAAATTTGTACTAAAAATAAACCCAATCGACATTATTCTATGTACGTCTCGTATGTCTGATGGTCTAATATCGTACAGTGTAGTTCGATATCTTGGGTCGAAGGTACAACTATTGGCATTTAAAGACCTTGTATAATTCATGACCTATTGACACCTTTTTTTCTATAATTTGGATAAAAAAATACAAAAAAGAGGTAAATTAATGAAAAATGTCATTTACTTGAATTTAATTTGATACATCAAATAAATTTCAATACACAAGTTCGAGGCTTTAAATCGATTTTTTCATATTTCAATTTAAACCAAATTTATTGATTGTACTGAAATCAAAGATGGGTTTTACACAAACATGTACTAAATGTTCTAATTGTTTAACTAATAAAAAAAACGGTTTCTTAAAATAAATTTATAATAATTTTGTAATACTTCAGGGTTTCTAAAAAAAAGATGACGTAGAGTTGCACAGGTTAAATGAATCTAATTAAAAACTTGCTACAAATGGAAATTTTTCGCTACTCCAAATGGAAACGTCATTGTTTTCATGGTAAATACATTACTAAATTATTATATTTATATATTTTCTATACCACAGTTTCATTATTTAGTTAATTCTGCTCCAAATAAACGAAAATATATTCATATTCACAAATTTTAATTTGTTAATTTCTCAGAAAAATTAAAAGTGTACCTTTTCACTATCGAATTTTTTATCGATTGACCATGTTTTCCAATGAAAAACACAATAAGGTGACTGTTGTTTATTCGTTTTGTTCAACATTTATGTCATATTTCTGGCTAATTTTGGTTAAATTAAGTGCTCATCTTTATTATTAACGGTACGTGAAGTTTTCAAATGAAATAATTACCTATTTCGTGAACAAAAAAAGTTTTTCTGAAGTATCTGCAAATGCTTCAATAGGAAACCCCGGAAATATGATTTTTTTGGAGAGATTTTCTTATTGTTTCAGATGGGAAAGGAGAGAAGATTAGGAATAAGTACAAATCCTGCACTCAAGAGCAACTCAACAAGGTTTTGGAAGCCTTTGCTCGCGTTTTCACTTACACTGTTTGTCTCCAATTAGAAAAAATCCCTTGTCTCCATTTGGATTAATTTGTTGCCAATAGAAGCATTTTGCCTTGTGTGTTTTCCTTGTATTTAAGAAATTTTCAAATTATATTTAAAGAATTTTCACTAAACAGTAACATTCTAGAAGAGTTAAGGAGCAAATTTATGTAATTCTCTTCAGAAAAAAATATGAACTTAAAGTGTTGAATCTTCTGTCCTTTAACTTTGACAGAAGATTCAAGACTTTAAGTTCAATTTTTTTCTAATTTTTTTCTTCAATTTTGGAAATGGTTTTGAATTAGGACATTTACCCTATTCTGAATTTAAAAAATGTTTAGATAAAATTTCAAATGGTTACTCTTCTACCATTAACCGAAATATTTAATAAGATGAGGTGCATCATTTTTAAGCTGATATAATTACTTTGACGACTGATCTTTTTTAAACATTTATTAATAAAGTTAATAAAGTTCATTTTGTTTCTCCATTTTACAATGTATTAGAACATTTCCCAAATATTATTTTTGCAAAATCAATTACTAAATATAATAACTCCATCATTCACAAACAAATTTTCAATTTATGTTTTTTTTTTCAATATAATTAACTGTCTTTCACAATGGGAGTTATTTTTTAATTAAAATAATCGTGGTAAGTGAATTATTTGGGTGATTTTGAAGCCCCTCATAAACACGCCAGCCTCCAACTCTTTTAAAATTTTCCCATTCAGTCAGAATAATAATTCATTCAATCAGCATGTTAATCCAATAAATAAAATATGAATACACAAATCAAGCGCAAAATTTTATTTATTGCAAATTCCATCGAATTTACCACGTTTGAGGCTAGAAAGTCCGATTGGGTGGTGTCTGATCAGAATTGTAATATCAGTAGCTAGAAACTAACCACGGAGGGTGGTTTTGTGTCATCAGGATTGATGAATTTTACCGTCCCAGCTAATTCTGATTTATAATGCAAAAGTGATAATCTGCGGTTACCCGAAAAAAATCAGCGTGGACGATTGCCACAAATCCTCCCGCATGATGTAGGTTGGGAAAAGGTTTATTGTACCGCACATGCCTGAGAAATAAATCCGTATATATCATTATTACTTTTTTTTTAATTGTACTTGAGGCTTATGCAACATGATATAGACTGGGATGTAATTCAATTCCAATGAGATCCTCAGCCCCGGAGGCATTTTTGGGGAAACACCAAGGGGGCGCCCATAGCCAGAAACTTTTCCACGTGGCTGAGGGTTGGATGGGATTGTGGTTTGGGTGCTGTTGTGTCGGTTTATTTGGTTGTTGTGCGGAGGCGAACGCCGAAGTTTTCGCTATGCGGGAAAACGATAAAGTTTTCCAGAAAGTGGAGTGCCAATGAGTCTGGTGGTGGTTAAGATGTTTGCACTCTGGTAAGTGGCTCCTGACTCCACATACAACATCACACCACATTCCCACCAGAAAACTCTACTTTTGGCGCCAATTCCGTTTTTCAAGAACCCACCACCAACCCCCGCCTTTGGGAAATTCAAAAGTGCTTCGAAGACGTTAGACCAACCACTACATATGCCCAATTCGTAATTTATAGTCTGACAAAAGTATACACAACAAATGGTGCATCTATTTTTCACATAACACTCACCCCTCATCCCTTTCCCATCCAAGCATTTTTGTCCAGAAAACATTGTCTTGAAGAGTTGAGAAACAAATTTTGATTTATTAGGGAGACTTCTTCTGATATCTCCGTAGATAAAAAGTGCCAAAAACTTAAAGAGTTTGGGGTAATAAATGATTTGGAAGTTTAGGTGGCTTACAATTGAAGTATCATAAAATTATCATCGCTCATATTACTTCTACCAAGACTCCTACAATATGTATTAAATGTTAGAGACAAAGGGGAGACTCATTTCGATATCTTATTCACGAGGATTTCTCGTTCTTTTGGTTTCAGGAAATTTTACAAAGAATTCTGAAGTTTTTTCAGCAAACTTAAAGCTTTTTCAGGTATTGCGAAACTTTAAAGCTTATTTTGGTTTTATAAACTTTTCTACAGATTTATTAAGTTTTATGAATAGATTTTAAGGCTTTTTCGCTAAATTTTTCAAACAATAAATTTTGTAAGCAAATTTTAAAGTTTTTTCGGGTTTCGTGAAGCTCTACAAAAATTTCTCAAGTTTTTATGTAAATTTTGAAGCTTTTGCAGGTTTCACGACAGTTTACAAAAATTTCTCAAGTTCTTTTCAGTCAATTTTAAAGTTCTTTCGGATTTTGCAATACTTTGCAAAGATTTTTCCAACTTTTTTTTTGGAAATTTTGAAACTCTTTCAGGTATTGGAAAAATTTACAAGGATTTCTCAATTTATTTCAGAAAAAATTTAAAGCTTTTAAAGATTTTGCGACACTTTACAAAGATTTCTCAAGCTTTTCCAGTAAATTTTAAAGTGCATTCGGATTTTGCAATACTTTCCAAAGATTTTTCCAGCCTTTTTTTGGAAATTTTGAAGCTCTTTCAGGTATTGGAAAAATTTACAAGGATTTCTCAATTTTTTTCAGAAAAATTTTAAAGCTTTTAAAGGTTTCGCAAAACTTTGCAAAGATTTCCCAAATTTTACAGAAAAAAATATAAAGCTTTTAAAGGATTCGCGAAACTTTACAAAGATTTATCAAGCTTTTCGATCAATTTTAAAGTTCTTCCGGGTTTCGTAATATTTTGTAAAAACGTTTCAAGCTTTTTTTTATATATATTTTGAGGCTCTTTCACGTCTCGCGATATTACAAGGATTTCTTAAGTGTCTTCAGAAATATTAAAAGCTTTCTCACGTTTCGTGAAACTTTACAAAGATTTCCCAATTTTTTTTAAAAAATTTGTAAAGCTTTTAAAGTTTTCGCGACACTTTACAAAGATTTCTCAAGTTTTTCAGTCAATTTTAAAGTTCTTTCGGGTTTTGCAATACTTTGCAAAGATTTTTCCTGCTTTTTTTTGGAAATTTTGAAGCTCTTTTAGGTCTCGCGAAACTGCAGGGATTTCTTAAATGTCTTCAGAAATATTAAAAGCCTTCTCACGTTTCGCGAAACTTTACAAGGACTTCCCAAATTTTTCAGAAACATATTAAAACTTTGAAAAGTTTCACGAAACTTAACAAAGATTTGTCAAGCTTTTCAATCAATTTTAAAGTTCTTCCGGATTTCGCAATACTTTACAATGATTTCTTGAGTTTTTTTTTGCTATTTTGAAGCTCTTTCAGGTCTCGCGAAATTTTGCAAGGATTTCCCAGTTTAAAAAAATACAGGTTTTTTTTTAGGTTTTCGTGAAATTTTATGAGTTTTTTCTAAAATTCCGCAAAATCTTCTAATGCAAATATTTTGAGCTTTTTATTTTCAAATTTTTCGCGATTTATTTTAAAAGTTTTTGTAAATTTTAGGTATAATTTTTAAGTTTTTTTTTAAGTTTTTAAGTATAATATTTTAAGTTTTAAGTTTTTAATATTTCGAATTCCTAACCTTTACGAAGCTTATCAGATTTTGAGCTAATATTATATTGCTGCTTCGTAATGTTTATGTGAAAATTTCAATATTCAAGAGTGATTGAAAATGTATTTTATAATGTGAATATTAAATTATGATAAAGAGGAATCTTTAGTATCATACTCAGTGATAACTTATCTTTGCAATTTGTTAAATTGGTTGATTTCAGAGTTTTATGAATGACTTATGTCAAATATTTGTATTACTATGAATAGAACCAGATATTCTCTTATATGTTATTTTCTATAATAAGTTGTTGTAACTGTAAGCTCTTTAAAAAAAAATCTTGATGTAGCACCACTCACTCAGAGATCCCCTTACTTAAAGACTGATGATGGAATATTGCCTTTAGTACGACTGTCTTCCAATATATTTTCTAATCCTAAGAATACTTTTAACGATCTATTTTCTAAATTGAAATTCCATTATGTACAGCAAGTACTACTCGATTCCTTTGAATTTTGACCACAATAATCCTTTTTGTGTTATAATTTCACTATTTATTTATTTGAACTTCTTCTGCATCAATAGTAAAATAGAAAGAAGATGATGTGCAGAAGATTTTTTAATAAAAAAACTACTTCACTACTCTCATGGGGAATTGTCGAAGATTTTCCCTGTAAGTTTCCAAGAATTCTGTCACAGAAAGGGTTGTACAACAATTATTATGCAAGTATATAGTCAACGTTCCAGCAAAGCAAAATAGGAAAAGTACACGTCTAAGTTACCTTCTAAATTGTTATATAGCATACTCGTGAAAATCTCACAATTTCAGATACAGGAACTTGCTTCAAAGGAAGACATAAAGCTTAGTAGATCATTATGTTGAAGTGGTACGTGCGTCGGAGGTAGAAGAGCAAATTCTTTTAAGGACTTTATTGTGATTTCCTGTCTTGTGTCCTCAGAGGTACTTCAATTGTATGAAAAATTACTCGGAAATAATAAATTATGGTGCTATTGTATTGAAAATTAGACTTTATGTTGAGAAAATGAATTTTAAAAAATACGTTATAGAAATACTGAAAAAGAAAAAAACATAATATAACTATTTCAGCTGTTTGAAAATAATTTATAATAAATAAATGTAATTAATTCATTCAACTTTGGTTTCATTTCTATAAAGATTCCTCAGAAAAGCCAAGCAAACAATTATGAGGAGACCTCAACCTCGGGGCAGACCTAGGTTAAGGTGGCTGAATCGAATTAAGGATCTTGCCTTGGAACGCCTTGGGATCGAATCTGAACATCTTCCTGAAGTGGCGGAGGATCGACAGGCGTAGGCTTTTAACCTTGATGTCATGTTCACACGACCCCAATAGGGGTAAGCAGTTAAAAATGATGATGATGATTACTTTCACTTTATGCCCTAGACACACTTAAGACTTAAGCTAAGAAACGACTTAGTGGAAAATTATGGAAATGTAGTTTAACCATTATTTCTAATGTAATTACGCTAAGCCGTTTCTCGGCTAACCCTCCGGTCTGTCTAGGGCTTTGGGACACTAGCCTCCGATGCCAAGTATGCTTTTGTCATTTTTAGCAATTCTTTTTATGATTATAAAAATTTGTAACGATTGAGAAAGATTTACGAATAATGGCAATAATTGTAAGATACAATTTTAATTTAAAAGGCTGCAGCAGAATGGTAAGTATTTTGATATAATGGTAAATGTATAAAATAAAAAATGGTTAAGTAAAAAATGCAAAATTTTTGGAAATTTGGTAAATAAAAAATTAAAATTAGTAGCAGGAAATAGACGGAGACACTGAACCTTTCTTGATTTTCACAATTTTATTCTCTACGACGTTTCGAGGATGGATGTCCTCTTCATCAGGTATCGAATATGGCAGGGAAAATCACGTACAGGTGGGAGTTGTTACACTGCACTTGAACTTTGATCACAAATTGATCTGTGATGTTCACCATTCGACTGACCGACACAGAATGGTTGATTCTGTGTCGGTCAGTCGAATGGTGAACATCACAGATCAATTTGTGATCAAAGTTCAAGTGCAGTGTAACAACTCCCACCTGTACGTGATTTTCCCTGCCATATTCGATACCTGATGAAGAGGACATCCATCCTCGAAACGTCGTAGAGAATAAAATTGTGAAAATCAAGAAAGGTTCAGTGTCTCCGTCTATTTCCTGCTACATTCTGTCGAACCGAAATTCTTCTTAAAATTAGTAAATAAAAACCTTGGTAAAAACTAAAAATTTGTAAGTAAAATTCAAGATTGGTATGTAAAACAAGTTATAAAATAGACTTGTACCATTTGTATCATTTTTGGTTTTTGTACTTAGTATTTTTGATTTTTTTATTTACCAGTTTTTTTTTACTTGTCCATTTGTTTTTTCTTTACTTACCTATTTTGGTTTTTACTTATCATTTTGGATTTTTTTGTTTACCAAATTTCTCTTTTTTACTTGCCAATTTTAAATTGTTACTTACCAAACTTACGATTTTACTTAACATTCTAACATTTTACTTACCGAATCTAATTTTTTACTTCCCAAAATTGATTTCTTACTTACCAATTTTCATGTTTTACTTACCAAGTGATTTTTTTTTACTTATACCGTTTTTACCAAAATACTTACCAAAAATGTTTTAGCCAATTAAAAATAGGAAAATATGAAGTCGTTGTTCCAAAAGCATCCTACTTCCACCCCTAGCTTTCGATTAAAGTAATATAAAAAATCATTTCTTACCTTTTAATTCAGGAAAGGTGATTCACGGACTTATAATGTAAAATCCCTAGTTTTTATTGCCTTAATCACTCACAACAGAGGATTTAATCCTCTAATATCCTAAATCATATGAATGGCTCTAAATTTCTGTAGGGTTTGTGAGTCTTATTGATAGCAATCTAATAGTTAATAGATTAGAATATTTAATTAAGGATCAGAAGAAGAAAAATGTAGGATAAGTGTGCCAAATTCCGGCCAACTTGCAATTTCGGCCATCCTTTTTGTTCCTCGAATTTCCATGAACTTTTAGATTTTTCGCACTCTAGAGGTTATACAATGCAAAAAAATAACAAAAAATGTAGCTTCGACAAACGAGATGACGTGAAAAAGATTTTGGAAGAATTCCCGGAGGGCAAGGAACTATGAAAATGAAGGTGGCCGAAATAGGGCACCAAAACAATGTCTATATTTTTATTCATTTTAAAATGTATTAAGAATGATTTTAGAGCAAATAAAGACGGTAAACTCTTTACAAGGTTCCAAGCAACACTCTTTCAGAAGTAAGAATTAAAAAAATCAATTTGAATTTAAAATATTACATTTCAAACTTGAGACTTTGGCACTTGCATGCAACTATGCCGAAATTTGGCACACTTACCCTAGTATTCGAAGGCTGAAACGTTTAAAGGCAAAACACTTTCCCCTACAGTGTTGCTATTCATATTTCTCTATTTATTTATTTTTTTGGAAGTCTTCCCATACCTCTATTGATCCACAATGTGGGTATTGATACTTTCAATTTTCTATAGAGTTATTTTGTATGTTTTGACGGGTCTCTCACCTTGACTATGGAAAGTTCACAGAGCTCAAAATAATTCCTGTTCGATCGTCTGTTCTGATGGTGATCTGCGTTGGGAGAAAATTGATGTGACACGTCTATGGAAACACCTTCGCTAAAGCCGTAGAAACGATCGTTAACAGTGTAATTGACGATGGTGGCTCACTCCATGGGCAATTACCACACTTACACCATTTATACGCATTCTATTCGTATTAAGAATAGTTCTTTTGTGGCTCTCCCTCCCATCGGCAAATTGATTCGCGGCTCTTCTTCATACCCAAGGCCGTAACAACAAGTACAATGGCACTTGACTCGCGGGCTCAAAAATAGTTCGACAGGTTTGGAATTCCACTACATAGTAGAACAGTAAAAATTGCATACAAGTAATCGATGATGATGTCTCATCTTCAATCTCCATATGCAAGAATCTAAAATTAAACCATGATGTGCAATTTATGCTTTAATGAAATTTTCCAAACATTTCGCACGGACACAAATAAACACTCCAAAACTTTGCAAATAATGTTAACTGATTAATTATGTGGCAATGAAATTGTTCCAAATTAATATTGTAACAATGTATTGCGTGGAAAATTGTGGTGAATAATTTAATAACATCACCACTGAATTAACGCTCTTATTGTGATTTTTATTATTAAATTACTCATGGTACATTATGAAATGCTGCTGTGTGCAGGAAAAGTATTTTATAAATTGCACAAAATTTAGAGCATACAGAAAATAGATTGCTGGACTACGTACAATTTAATGGAATATCATTTAATTTTAAACACACAATATAATTATGAATAAAATGGAGTATAAACTAAAATTAGATTTTAATTTACTACTCATTTACTTTTAATTGGGCTTTTGATGAACTTTTGTAAAAAAAGAATTACTTTTATCAAATTATATTCCCAGAGCGAAGCTGAATTGTTTTAAATGCTTTCAGATGGCTTTTATTGAATCATATTAACACGCAATTAAATATTTAATTTCATAAACTATTTTAAAGCTATTTAGTCCTTCGATTATAATGTCTACTTCAGGATTTTTGAAAGGCTAGAATGGTAGGGGAAAGTACACAACTTCCGGACGACTTAAATTTTGAGAAACTCATTATTTTTCAACGCCCATTTTTATTAATATGATCCATTATAATATTAAATTTAATAGCTAGTCCAGTGAATCCAATTTCCTTGAATGATCCATGAGTCAAAGCTATAGAAAACATAGAAAAAATTGAATAATCCATAGATTAAGTCGTCCGAAGGTAATGCACTTTCTCCTACTGCAGCTAAAAGTCATGAAGTTGATGTGGGATATACTACCACCCTCAAGTTATTTTCCAGACTTAACCCCTTTGAATTAGGCCAAAAATAGGCAGTTTAGAATCATTAATATATTGAATTTTATGACTTCTTGACTACCCTAGATGTGTAAAGCTATTCCTCTTCTTCTTACTGTTATCTATCACTTCGCTGATCTAAAACAGTGCAGTGAGGAAATTTCAATTTCACTAAATTGGAAATCATTCCAAATTACCTCATTTTACCCTTCCGATCCTTGGTTCCAGTCAATACCACATGGTATGGCACGAGAATCGCCCGACAAGGCAAAAGGAATCACATGTCATACTACAGGGTCCAAGAACGCAAACATAAGCAGGATGACTTATAACCTCGCAGTAAACGTAAACTTTCCAGGTTCAGCGACCAGGATATGGAAGTATTGGCTTCAACGCTCTTTTGGAAACTACTGCGTACGCGATGTCCATTGATAGACCTCAATTATGGAATCAATTCAATTCAATTCAATTTATTTAATTTAAAATAGGACAAACTATTCCCTGTACAAAATGGTCCTATACAATAAAGCAAGGTAAATTAGGAGCCTGCAGAGCCCACATGACTCAGGATTAGCTCCCTCTTTCGCTTTCTGGGCAAAGTGTTCCAGAGTATTCCACAAAAATGGAGTTGCGAAAATTGCGACTCCCTGAACCGGACACACGGAGACACGAAGACCTGGAGGATGATCCAGCAACCACAAGGTCTGCGAGGTACCGTAGCTTACCAGTGGAAAGAAGCCTGAAGATGAAATCCACCGCACGAGTATAGAGAGAACCGGGCACTGGAAGACCGATAATGGAGTCGATAAATGCGGAAATATGATCATATTTACAAAGTCCGCAGACATACCGCAGACCGGCGGCAGCCAAAATCCCGAAAGCCAAAATCCGGAAAGCTAAAATTTCGAAAGCCAAAATCCTGAATTTTCAAAATTCTGAAATTGATGAAATTCTATGGAGGAAAATGTTTAGAATAATTTCCTAAGATACAGAAGATTTCTCTTTGCCTCCAGCAAGCGCAGGTACAATCGTGGGAGTAGCTGTGACACTTTTAAGAATTCGGGATTTTGGCTTTCGGGATTTTGGCGATCGGGATTTTGACCGTCTTTCTTCTTTTGGGAAAACAATCCCGCACCCACTGTTTTTAATTTCGTAATTAGCTAGGGTAAATGTCTTAATTCAAAACCATTTCCAGACGCTTTAACTTTGTCAGAAGATTCAACACATTAAGTTCATATTTTTCTGAAGAGAATTACATAAATTTGCTCCTTGACTCTTCTAGAATGTTACTGTTTAGTGAAAATTCCTTAGATATAATTTAAAGACTTCTTAAATACAAGAAAAATACGCGAGTGTAACATGCTTCTATTGGAAACAAATTAATCCAAATGGAGACAAGGGAAAGTTTCTAATTGGAGACAAACAGTGTAAGTGAAACCGCGACGAAAGGCTTCCAAAACCTTGTTGACCTGCTCCTGAGTGCAGGATTTGTTCTTATTTCTGGTCTTTTCTCCTTTCCCATCTAAAATAATAAGAAAATCTCTCCGAAAAACATCATATTTCCGTTGTTTCCTATTGAAGCATTTGCAGACATTTCAGAGAAGCCATGTTTGTTCATGTAATAGATAATTATTTCATTTGAAAACTCCACGTATCGTTAACAATAAAGATTAACTATTAATTTCACATAATTTTGTCAGAAATATTACACAAATGTAAGAAAAACGAATAAAGAATAATCACCCTATTGTGTTTTTTATTAGAAATCTTTATTGACCGATGAAAAATTCGATGGTGAAAAGGTACACTTTTAATTTTTCTGAGAAATTAACAAATTAAAATTTGTGAATATGAATGGACTTTCGCTTTATTTAGAGCAAAATAAACTAAATAATGAAACTAAGGAATAAAAAATAAATAAATAAAAATTTAATATTGCATTTATCATGGAAAATATTGTTGTTTCCATTTAGAGTAGCGAAAAGTTTCCATTTGGAACAGGTTTTGAATTAGCTTAATTTACCCTACTCTAAACTTTTCCGTCCCGAAAATCGATCGGCCACTGAAATATCAGGACCTAGCGTCAGACCCTTTTTCACATTTTCTTGGTCCTTAATATATTAAACAAAATATAAATATAAATCTTAAAATATTTTGCTTTATTTACTAAACAATTCTATAAAGAAGAGATAAATTTATCAAATATGTGAATTTGAATAAGAGTTAGTAATAAAGATATTTTACGCTATTTGGTGTAGATAAAAAGTATTCATACTTTATTTTATTATGTATATGCACAGCCTCACCTAAAATTAACAAAATAGTATATTAATCACGACATGTCATGAATTATCTAAATAATACAATTGCCCTAGACTCTTATTTCCAAATGATTTTATGTAGATTCCAAAATGCGGAATTATGCTATCAATACAATCAATGATGTCTATATGCAATTAAAATTGTGATTAAATAATGTTTAATAGCAATAAAAATCTGTCATATATTTCAATGAACAAATAATGTAGGTCAATTGAACATGGAAATTATATTTTTTCATTCATGTGGAAAAACATTTCTGTATCATTCGATTTTGTCAAACTCCTCAAATCCATCTGATAGGGACATTTCGAACATCTCTCATGCTGTAAATAACTAGCCGCCAATTTCTGGTTTGTTCGATTGTCCGGCAAACCGTAGTACGCAATTTCTCAATAATTTTAAATTATATTTTCATAATTCTTAAAAATATAACTTTTCCTTATAGAAATATTTGTTCTACACATTTTTTTATTGAGAAAATCAGATGTAAAAATACTTTAAAATCGGGTTTTCAAGTTGATATTTATTGTACTGTTCGAAAGAAATTTTGCTGTACGCAAGAAATTTTACCGTTCTGAGGAAATTTTACAGTTCTCGAAATAAATTTTACAGATCACAGGAAATTTTACTGTTCTCAGGAAATTATACTCCTCACAGGAAATTTAGCTGCTCGCAGGAAATTTTAGTATTCTTAGGAAATTTCACTGTTCACATTTTTTCTATTCTCAGAATATTATTCTGTTCACAAGATATTTTACTGTTCGTAGGAAGTTTTACTGTTCTCAGGAAGTTTTACCGTTCTCAGGAAATATTACTATTCGTATGATATTTCTGTGTCTACAGCAAATTTTACTGCTTGTTGAAAGTTTTACTTTTCTCAGGAAATTTTACTGTTCATATTTTTCTTTTCTCAAAAAAATATTCTATTCGCAGGAAATTTTACTGTTCTCAGAAAATTTTACTGTTTGAAAAATATTTACAGTTCACAGGAAATTTCACTATTTTTAGAAAATTTCAATATTATCAAGAAATACTACTGTTCTCAGTAAATTTTATTGCCCGAAAGAAAATTTTACTACTTGCATGATACTTTAGTGTTCGCTGGAAAATTTAATGTTCTCAGGAAATTTAACAGTTCCCAATGTAGTACGAATCGCAGTCTCCAGAAATAGAGCCTCCATTACTCTTACTCGAGAAGTCGGCCTTCACTGATGAAGGCCGACTGAAGAAGCCGATTTGTATATGCCTTCGGAATATTTCGTCGGCCGCTCACAGCTTCATCTATCTGGTGCTTCTGAAATTAGCCGTTATAGCACTCCTCAGAGTCACCACCGCAACTGAACAGTGATTAGCACCGTTGGCTTAAAAGGGTCTTCGTCAAGACGGACTTTCTCCCTCGAACTCCTCTAGGCTCAGTAGTCCCACTTCCCACTACAACAAGAAATTTTATTGTTCTTAGAAAATTTAACTATTCTCACAAAATTTAACTGTTCGCAGAACATTTTATTCTTTACCATGTTCTTTCTAATTTTTAATTGAAATAACGTATATTTTTAAAATAAAGGGGGTACTAAAGGGATATGAAATTGGGAAGTCTCTGTCTCGAATATTTTCAGATATATCGATTTTAAAATTATTCAAAATTTTATACATTCTTTTTTTTATCGATTTTTCTTTAATTTCAATTTTAACGAGAAAGAATGATAGCAGGATTACCATTGAATTTTTCAGTGAAATAATATTGTAAGATTCACAGAGAATTATCTCCTGAGAGGAAAATGGTTAAAAGAAGTGAGTGAGAAATTATTGCACTTGCCAGCCTCAATGGTATTGCAAAAGGCTTTTATGCACCTCGATCATCCAAACGCAACAATTAGTGTTAATTCTAAATTCCAATTTAAAACATAAATGGATAAGTCCATGATTACATTTTCGCATGAATTGCACCCAATAGAGCAAAATTAATTGAATAAACATGCGTAATGTGAATTTAAAAAAAAAATCTATGTCAAACTTTTGGGACAATGCAGTAGGTAAATTTGTTAATAGAGCGGAGTTTTTGGGAGCATAGTCTCTGGGCTTCGACCATTGGCATATAATACTTATGCGGAAGGGATTTAATTAATTGACACATTATAAGTGGGTGTGGTGTGAGGGTATAATTAGTCCTAATACGATATCATGTAATCGTCATTGCGAGGTAATAAATTATAATCAGTTTAAACGTGCTCACCGTGAATTGCATGCATAAATAAATGGACACAAAAGGGCATCCAAATGGGCAGTACTATCACTTTGCTATGTGCGTTTTGCCTCCGCAACACCCCTTTCAAATGCAACCATTCGCCGCAGGAGAAAATTTGCTGGCTTCCGCGTGATGTGACTCCAAATCCAATCCCGGAATAGGCAATTTTATTCAATGTTGCAGTCAGCTGGACAAGTTGGCAATTGCCAGAGTTGCCTATAGCGTCCAGATTTAGAAACAAAACAGAGATGTGAAGCCTCATATAAGTTCTATGTGAACATTGGGATGAGGAATCACACACGGTGCTCCCTATGTGATGTGGATGGGGCAAAGAGGATTAAATGATATAATGCGACACAAATCCACATGTTAAACTAAACAGAACACTGTCGCATTGTTTAATTATTTCAGTTTATCTTCTGTTGGTATATGCGCGACAAATCAACAGAAAATTCCACGAATATTCTCAAAAACAGCCACCGTCAACTACCAAATATGTAGGACTTCTTCTCCATTTTATCACACAAGCTATATCCAACATATTCACTATCCTACTGCGGACTTCTTTCTATCAGACAGCATAAAAGGACGTTAACAGGACAAATGAAATGCAAGACGTTTGTATCGTGTCATCAACTTAGTCATTCTCAAAAGGAGTGATATTTTGCCAACACTGGAGGCAACATAAGAACGTATAATTTATTGCTGTAAAGTTTTATGATAACTCTTACAATATAAAATCTTCCGACCAGTTACAATAAACGAACTACAGCAGACGATGGATCATCTCCAAGAAGGAATCTGTAAACAATGTTTACTTTCGATCGTGTGGGTCTAAAATGAACTGGTTTTAAATTCACTTTTATTGAAATCACTTTTATTTTATTGAAAATCTACTAATAGATTGAAATTCTAAGTCTGAACGTTTCATGAAGTTCATCCTAAGCACCACTCGAGTGATTTCTAATAAGTTCTAGCTTCAAATGATGTATAAATATTAAATAATTGGAAAGAATTATACAAGTACAACCATAAGGTCATAAAAGAATCTTTGGTCCAGATCAAGACCATCGAATGTAATTGAGTTCAGAAAATAAAGCGACAAACTTGACTGCATCGTTAGCAATCCAGCAAATATCAATAGGAGATTAACAGATAATAATGTCCGCAACCACGTATAGTGCAACCGGACTTTACGGTTACATGTGACTCATTCACCTTATTTTGGAGACGAGCTAGTTTAGTTTAGAATAAGTTTTTTAGTTACTTATTTACTTAACTGACGCTACTACCAATTGCTAGTCTTGGATTGACTCAGGACCCGTCGCCACTCGTTCCTGTTACGCTCCACTGTTCTTCAATTTCGCATTCTTAAGTATAACCGTGTTCCTGGATGTAGTTCGGTCTTTTTTGGTTGATGAGAATAAAACACGGGTTTAGACCTGGTTAGGATTTATTCCTTTTTCTCTTTACGACGTTTCGGGGATTTTTTGTCCCTTTCTTCAGGTATTATGAGATCAATTGGACAAATCGGGTCAGGGTTTTTCACAATCACTACCTTTTCACACAACCCGATTTGTCCAATTGATCTCAATACCTGAAGAAGGGCACAAAAAAACCCCGAAACGTCGTAAAGAGAAAAAAGGAATAAATCCTAATCAGGTCTAAACCCGTATTTTATTCTCATTAACTGTGTTCGCCCCTACCCAGTATAATTAAAATTCATAATTTCGTTTTAAATTTATAATTCATAAATTCATAAAATTCATGTGCACGTTGTTCTACAAGGATAGGGGAAATTTTCTTTAAAAAGACATTTTATAAAGAAATTTCTCCTAGTGTGTAGAAGCTTTTAGGAAAAATAAGGAAGTCACAATATATCGAAGGCATCAACGTTCGAAGGGAAAGTACTTTCCCCTACAATTGTTGAACTATAAGAAACACAAGTTGTAAGTTCAGATGTCAATGAATCCATAATGCATCGCGGTTGAGTAGCTATCCAGCCTATAAATGAAAGATCATGAGTTCGCACATTGTTTAGAAGGTTTCAAACAGTCTAATTCTATAAGCAGTGTACTTATCTAATATAATTCTGTATAAGAAACCACCGCGCAAACAATGTTCTAAAAGTAGTTTCTAAAGGTAGGCACTATATTTCGAAGAAAAATGAGATCAAACTTATCTCTCGAATTTGATTACGCGTAAAATTTTTAAAACGGCCATTAGAAGTCTGACTTACGTAGATGCGGGTGTTTTTGATATCCGAGTTTGACTTTGCTCCCATGATCACTTCGTAAGCTTTGCTTTAATTACAGCACTTAAAGATGATCTTCACTGATCCTGTGTACCATATCTGTAAAGGTAACTTACATCCACGGCAATAATGTGTTTTAATTTTAAAGTGCTGACTTTGTTAGAGGCTTGTGCAGAAATGTAACAAACTTCATAAAAGATCTTAAATCAAAATATTAAACTTCTTAAAGTTTTGTTTAATTTTAAAACTGTTCAGGACTCAGAAGGCCCGTCTTGTCAAATACAAAAAAAATTAGTTAGATTGGAACAGATTAATTATCATTAGACCTTTATTCAGATTAAAAAGTCTTTTTTAACACTAAGGTAAAGTGCCCTCGAGTCGACCGGTTCCTCAATTCGGCAAGTAGAGTTATTTATTCAATTTATTTATATTTGCACTAATGTTTGGCGTATGATTTAACATTAATATGTCAATTATTCCATAAATAAATACGAATCAGTGAGAATTTTATAGAAATTCACCATTAAAACATTCAAATATTGACCACCGGTCGAGTCGAGGAACCGGTCGACTCGAGGGCACTTTACCTTAAATATTATATTTAAGTGCTTAAACTTTCTCTATCTCAGAGTTGAGCAGTCAGTCTACTTTCACTATATGGTGCTAAAATAGGACCTTAAATCTGACGTGCTTACATTTAGATGGAGTTGTAATGGCGATTTTGAGCTGTACCTATGGGTAAATACCGTATGCCCTTACTAATGTTCGCCGTTCCAGTTAATTTTATAACCCTTTAACGACGATTGGAACACCGATGTCCCATAAAGACAATAATTTTTCCTGACTACCTCAAGTTGTTTTTTTCTTATGTCTGTACATAATTGTAAAGTAGAAGGTTGAAGGAATCTAGGATATTTTTTGCAAGTCTCTAGGTATTTGCTATGTAGTAAATATTTAAGCTCAAAAATGGCGAATTTTTAAATTCTCAAATTCATAATTGATTTTATTTATTTTTCATACCTAACATTTTTTTAGGCAAAACCCTTTTGGCAATAAAAACTACAAGACTCACACGTAATATTTTTAATTAAAGCGAAAAATATTATTCATTGGTATTATCAGAAAAATTACTTAAATTTTTGTGCTATTTTTGTCCCTATCGTTCATAGAAGCACAAAATACACCTAATCAGACTCTGTTGGATTTTCTAAGGTTAGATGTAAGACTTATCATTGATTATGTTTCTCAGTTTAATTTTTATTGTTGATTTTCAGTCCGTAAAAAGTGTCTTGTCGTTAAAGGGTTAAAAAACAAATAGTTTTAAATAAAAAATAATTTTAAAAAATATACATAGGGTAATGTGGTACAAGTTGGACAGTAGTGGTATAAGTTGGACAATGTACAATTTGGACAGGGCTTTTTGTCTTGATAAATTTAGTACTTCATTTTTATTTGTATATTTTTAATGCTTTAGTTTTATAATTTGGTTCCTTGTGCTTAAAAACAAATTTTGTACTGTATTTATCAAGAGAAAAGCCATGTCCAACTTGTAACACTAATTCCAAATTATATCACTTTACCCTAACCCCAATTAAAAGCCACTGCAAAATTTCAGTCAATCAAATAGCGCGAAAAAAACTAAAATATTTTATGTAAATCAACATTTTATTACACGTTGATTAGACTTAAAACTTAAATTTTGATGAGTTCGCTTTAAATTACTTTGAATGAAGAATCGTGTATATCATTAATTGTAACCGTAAGCGAAATCGAAACCCGATAGTTCTTTAATTTTTTTCTTATTCTCTCTTAAACACTAAAGTTTCATCAGAATCAGATCGTTTCTGCTTAGTGATACAAATTTATTCGGTTCATGGTACAATTATGGTAATGTAAATAATTCCCATCAATTACTTTAATAAACTCTAAAGTCAATGAGCTGGGTACATTTTTGTAGCACTTAAATATGTTTATCATGAGAATGATATTGCGTTGTATCTCACGTTGATTTTCCGTTGATTTTGAGAGAATCTCTTCAGTATAATTCAATTGGCTGAATTTCTAATCTTCATCCATTCACCCATGGGTTCATTCTGCATGATTAAGATATGCAAATATTGCGAGAAAAATATTTGGTCGAAAGAGCCATTTGGAATCACAGGCAATGGAAATTCATGTGGAAGTAACTTCTCTTTGACTGCGAATGCTAGAAAATTGTATGGAGGCGAGGTGGGCGACTAATTAAGTGGCGGTGAAAATTATATCATTGAATGTGCTGGAAGCTCTCCATCTAAAAGCTTGTTTGCCGGAGAGAAAATTAACACTTTCCCAGAGGATGCTGAAAAGCTCTCATCATCATACCCGTTAGATTTGAATTAAAATACACTCATATGGTGATAAAATCAGAAATATTTTGCTGTCTTTTCTGAGGCAATAAAAATTGAATTATTTAATACAACCTGTGAATAGCTGAGTGTGTCTTCCCTCTTGTGTTCTCCTTTGTGAAATTCACCATGAATTGATAATGATTTCCATCGCGTAACATATTCTATATTGCAAAAGTGGGCTTGAGAAGACCCAAAAGACAGCGAGACGTGTGTTGAGAAAAAGATTTTATATTATTACACCTTTGAGGATTGAGGTCAAATCTGAGAAATTATTTGCATGCCTTTTTATTATCTACTTGTTTTTCAGCATATCACATGTCATATTTATTTTTTTTTATACAAAAGAGACGATATGATAAGTTGTGATTGAGTTGCATGGACAAATTGATATTGCTCGCTGAAAAATAAATTACCAACCATTAAAGAAGCTACACCTTTAACGGAAGAGGACTTCTTTTCAAAAAGAAAGATGATTGAGTGGTGGTGATGAACTTCTGGGTGTTCTTAATTGAACTTGTGAGAGAGAAAAATGAGTATAAGGAGCAAATTGTTGAATTTATTTAACACCTGAATGACCCATTGAATGACATGCAGCTGAGTGAAGCTTTTTGATACTCCGACGCCCGTAGGGGTAAACCAGGCCGATTGAAACGGAACAATTCGAGGTTTTGATTTTGCAGCAGTATTGCATAAAAAAATTGATGAACATGCAAATTGACCATTCAGTGTTCTTTGAACACCTATTGAATATTGCCCATAGCATTAGTTGCCATGTTCCACAACAGAAAGATCGTTTAAACGAAACTATTCTGATTCAAAATCACCTTTTCAAATATCCCTCATTGAGTTTTACACCCGGTTGTATTAGTATTTGCATACCTTTCAGTTCATAAAATCACTTCTCCTCAAACGCACTGTATCTGTTGTATTTATGGAAATTAATGTTGCTCAGAATCAACTCAGTCAGTCAGTCAATCAGTCAAAATAAAGAGAAAAATTAAAAAAAAAGATATTGGTAGGGAAAGTACTTGTAATTTCGGACAGTTTGGAGTTAAAGTTGGACACTGCAATTAAATTGAAAAAAAAACAAATGGAATTTTATTCGAATATTTAACTAAAGTTGTATAAGGGAAGATCACCAGCAATCGACAGTGTTCCCCGGATCGTCACGTTAATATCGTATCGTTGCTCCAAATTAAATGTTTTTTTTTTAAATGTGTAGCTACTTTTTACCATTTAACTCTCATAATAGTGCACTGCATTAATTCAGATTTAATTTATAAAGCCAATTTTCTGTTAGACACCTGATTAAATTTGTGACGAACCGAGGTACAAAGTGCAAGTTTGCATTAACGCCCATTTTTTATTACTTTATTGTAAATATTTAAAAATGAAATGTACAGATATAGGTAAATGGATAATAAATAGACTAATTAACAAAACCAAAAATAACCAAAACGTTTTTTGGGGCTTATATTTTCAACGAAATATCGATCATATCTCTAAACATTCCGATCCGTGGTGCTCTTCCCTTACCGGCTAAATCTTTGTTGTAAAAGATATTAACACTAAATTCGTTCAATTTTGAATATAACATGAATTTAAATTGGTTTTTTGAAACTTCTGTGTGACCAGTTCCTTACAAAAAATATGTCAGATCTTTGAAGTTATTTTCAACCTTGGTGAAATACTAATTATTTTTCTTAAGTCTTTCTTCATTTCTTATTCTTTATTCCCTAAACATGAAATACACTAAATAAATAAAGCAGATACTTTGACACATTTTTTTCTTTTTCAGCCGAGACACACTTGAGGTATTATAACAGACGAATTATGTCAAAAAATCCTAGCAATAAGTTAATAGGAGAGATTTCACAAGGAACGTCACAGCATAATGTCCACCGTGTCCACAGTAGGGAGATGAATTTTGAAATACTTGCAATTAAGCGAATTAACTGTATTAAGAATTAAGTGACTTTCAGAAGGTGATAGTAGCATCAATGTTTCAAGTTTAAAGTGCGATATTTTCAATACTAATTGACTTTTTTTGTTACTCTCTTTTCAGAAGGGTTGTTTAGAAACTTGGCAAGGGTTTATTGTCTTTGTTTTTACTAAAATTAGTCTCAATACGTTTAAAAATGAATTGATATGTAGAGGTGAATTTGACTCGAATTTTGGACACCTTGGTTATAAATTTGAACAATTTTGCTGTATATTTGGACAGCTAATCCACCTCAATAGGATGTCCATGGTTCTCCATTTCAAGAAGGTATCTTACTAAGTACTCTTCCTGCTCATGTAAGGGAAACGTAGAATGTCACAAGAAGCCTGGAAACTTTCCATATCATTCATTAAAGTGAGTTGAATTCGGTAATCCAAGTACTCGCGGATTCCCTCATTTTTTGGCCTTTCCGAGAGCCTTTCAATACTTTTCTCGCTACATTTCTTTCGTAGAGATGATGATCCTTTGTTTCTCCACGCATTTGTCCAACCTTGTCATCACAAAAGCTAAAACTTCACGAAATTTCGAAAGAAAAACACCTATCCAAAATAAGAAGTATCACCTCGTTGGAGAATGTCTTAAAAAATTGCCCATTTTTCACACAAAAAATATAATTCACAAGGCAAATCTCACTTCAGATCAAAAGTACAAATCACCACTAACGTGAATCAATACAATATTCAATGAATGTTCAATAATATCACTCAAAAAAAAGCGAAGAAAGATTGTTAGTACTCCACCACACCTAAATAAGACTAAAGTAAACACAAAGTTCTGTTTTATTTCTCGTAAGCAATTGCTCACACTGAATTTTCAACAAAGCAATTTTAACTCAAATCATATTCAAAATTTAAAGTATTTAGTGTTAAAATCTTCCAAAAAGAACAAATATTTTGATATAATTCATTATTCATCAGATATTGGAATAAAAATACATAATTTTAAAGAATTTATTTTTAGTGTCCAAGTTTACTCTCAAAGTGTCCAAATTTAGAAACTGGTCAAAATTATGAAATTTTACTATTAATAATTATCACATGATTATCCATAATCGATAATGAGTTAACTAATATTTAATGGAAATGTGTAAATCTCTTGGGAAAAATAAAAGAAAATTCACATTATTCGAAGTCATGAACGTTCGAGAATAAATTTCCCTTACCATTCGATTGAGGTATGATTGGGAAGTATGATTGGGGCTATTTCAATGAAAAATGAAAAGAAGAAATCTTTCCCTTGAACATGTTTTTTCTTAGTACATAACTCGACGGCTCCTTTCCATACTATTCCAAGTCGACTTAGAATTATATTACTTCGACAGATATGTTGTTTCTGGGACCGAGATCTACAACTGGTGACAATTCAGTGGCCATCCGGAGTTCGGGTAACGAGATATTCAATTTTTTCGAAATAAATTATACGGGTAGCGTAGGAAGTCGCGAACTTCAAATGGCTCTCCTGAAATGTTGTCATTCTGAAATAGAATAGTACGGAATGGAACCGTCGAACTGTTCTTAAGTTCTTCTACATAATCGACTTTTCTTTGTATCGTAAAGAAAAACCGACATTGAAACTAATTATTTTAAGAGAGAGTCCGGAAATAGTCGGAAATAGATAATCACTCAGGGAAAATGCATCAACTTTTTCCAGAGCTTTTGGCTCGGTCTCTGCTAAGTCTTTATATCAGTTCCTGTTACGAATATTTGATAGCTATGGAATAAGAAGAGGACTGGAAAAAACAGTCGAGACAGGAACCAGAACAAAAAAAGTCGATAATACAGAAACACTTGAGAACACTAATGTGCTAAAAAAAATCATCTCTTGTCCAAACTGCCCCACTAGCCCTTTGTGGAAAAGTAACACGTAGAGGCCTAAAGTGTGGTTTAACTTCTGTGACGCTGATGAGTATGACGGTGTAGCGAATTGGTGAAGAAGATACCTGCAATGTCGAGGTCACTCTCTGACCTTGTTCTTTCTCTGCTCTTCTTGTCCGCTTTGTGCCATTATTTCGCGGATGCACGCGCCTTTTTTGCCATCATGCTGCGGAGGAGATACTTCAGACAATTGCCACCCAATGGACCGCAATATTGAATTACCTGCGGATTAAATGGCTAGAAGAATACCGACTGTAAAGCAGTTTAATTCAATTCCCAGAAGAATATTCACACTATTAAACTATTGATTTGCTCTATTAATAAAATAATAAGTGCCAGGGTATTGAGTCCCCCTCCTGCACATGATAATTTGTGTATTCAGGAAGGTTTCTGTACTTGAAGCTCACGTATCCGTTGTTTTTAATGCAAGAGAGCATGTCTTGAAAAGTGCAAGAGCATCAAGACGGAGGAGATGCTGCTCAAAATCACCCGCTGATTGTAAAGACTCCAGAGGGATGGAATTCCTTTGGCAATTGAATGTATAGTATGCAGACTTGAATTGAGAATTGGGATGCCAAGCACTGAGTTGTTACACAACCCACAATTTTGGCCTCCCAAAAACATTCCACCTTCAATCTGATTGCTATAGCAGATTATTCATCTTTGTTGATATTCGTCGCTCAATTCATTCGCAGTTATTAGAACATAATTGGCAACAAATATTGATTGAAAGGATATTTGAAGAAGCAGCAGACAAAGGTAGACATGTCATGTATCATATTGAAGTATCGCTAATTGGTTTGTTTTCTATAAACGTTCCAATTTAGAAAGCAGAGGCATTGAGGAGTAAAGATCAACACAAGTCGTTTGCCATTTGCAATTACAATTTAAATTGAAGAAATACTTGAAGAGAAATATTTAACGCTATAAATGATAACTAGGGAGCAAGACTCCTACACAGGACTTCAAATTGGGTTCAGTGTGAATCCTCTATATAGAATCTACAGATTCCCCCTCATCTCGATTTCTTTCTATTTATAAGAAGCTATTTTGAACAGCCTTATTCAGGATTTAACACTAGTTGATGCTCTATTATTACTGCTACCGGATTCTAAAGTCATCATTATTCGTAGAACTTTAATATATGAATTTGTAGAACATATTGCAATTTATAAACTCGGAAATGTCATTGTAAATATTTTTATAAAATAAGATTTTTTTATGTAAATTTATTAATTTTCAACTTACATTATGACCTTCTCACGTCAATATTCTGGTAGTCTTAAAAAATGTTGCATAAACTTGTTGATTTTATCACCCAAAGATGTTCATTAAAATCATAATTTACTATAGGGGAAGGCTTTCAGGATTCGCACACACTCTGGCTTCGAACACTTTATATTTTTGCCGTATTTCTTTAATCAATCCGATCGATTTTTTTAATGAAATGTGTGACTTATAGGGTTGAGCGATTTTTTTACATTTTACATCATTTTTTACATAGCAATAAAAGCTTTTAACATGTGCTAAATTTTTAACATGTAAAGTTAAAATGTAAAAAATGTAAAATTGATTGATACCCATCAAATATCTTAAATTTTTTATTTTTTACTCAATCGAAGATTTCGTTGTAATCAGTCAAATATTTTGCGGCTTTTTGCTGTAAAGTTTGTCATCTAAAATGCATGATGAAATTTACTGGCAATCCCAATTAAAATTTTCTACTATCCGGTTGAACTAATATAATAGTAACAATTTAAACGATTAATAATTTTTGAACTTCTATATCTACATGCTCAAGGAGTTTTTAAATTGTTCTGTGGTTTCTGCTAATCATCAATATTGCAAAAATCATTCAAATTAAGATTTATTTCCTACTCTCTTCATAGCAATAATTTTTTTGGAGGATTTTGCTATATACCTTATGTCCAAGACATCACGTTCCCGAAAACAATGCTCATGAAGAGAATCAGTGTCTCCTTGCTAACACTGATTCTGTGGTAATGAATGTTTCTGTGATAATATTCTAAAAACCATCGTGCTTTATTATTAATATGAGACTAACGTATTAAACAAAAATTCACAAAGAAATTGTGATATTATTTCGATTTTTATTAAAATCTGCACAGATTCCGAGTAAACACGATCTAAACTGCTAAACGCTTCGTTCCAAAGCTGTGAGGATTTTATATTCAATTTTAACCGTTTTGTGCTGCAGCTGTGCGCTCTTTATTTGCAATTTTAAACTTTTCGTGTTAAATCTATGAGTGTATTACATACAAGTGAAATCATTTTAAGCTTAAGTTGTGCGGGATTTGAACATAATATTAACCTTTGATGTTGAAGAAGTGCCGGTTCTATGACTTTATCCATATTTAACTAATGTAGTGCGAGATTTATGCACAATTATGATCGTTTTTTAATAAAGATTAATTTAAAAATATATATTGCGGCTTTATTTTTTGAGTTATGTTTCAAGCCCCTGTGTTAAGAACACAAAGTCCTTAATTTTGTCTGCCGTCCTGGAGTATTGATTAGGTTTTTCAATGCGCAAAAACAGCTGAATAATTATTGATCAACTCTTCTATTTGAAACACTTTCTTTTAATTTGAATTTCTGGATAAATGATAATCAATAATGTAGACAATATATCACTGTATTATATTTACATTGTAATTATTGCAAATGTTGCAAATACACTAATTCACAAGTTTTTACGTGTCATTACATCAACGTCTGTTAAAAATAATCTATGTATATTACTATAAGAAATTATTAAAAAGTACTTTTTTAGATTTCAAAAATTGAGTGATCAAGTCATACTATTTCCCTATTTGCGAATAGTTTACTAACAATATTAATTTTGTTTCTAATATATGTTAAAGGTAAAAAATCAACATGTTGAGGATTTAATACAGACAACATTCTGAAATATCTATCTGTGGAAGAAGAACGGCTAATTAGAAAATAGTAACGTTATTTTACCACAGTATGTTTTCTTGATATTCCTCGTAAGCAATATCAATAATGATATTGCTTACAGGGAATATGTATTCAAAGATTCAAAAATGCATAATTTTTCTTTTCACATTTTACATTTTTTTACATTTGTAAATTGTACAATGTAACATTTGCAACATTTTACATTTGTACAATGTAAAATGTGAAATTTTTTTTACATTTTTACATATTTTTTTTTTATATTTTTACATATTTTTTACATGTAAAATGTAAAAAGTATTTTCTACTACGTAAAGTAAAGGAACAACCCTGGTGACTTAAGACTAGCTATTAAAATACATTGCCATAAGTTCATATTCATTAAAAGAATATAGGAAAAAATATGAAGTATTCGAAGCTAAAGTGTGTGCGAAGCCTGAAAACTTTCCCCAAATTTTTAATATTCGCTGATGAAACTAATATGAATAAATAATAATAATAAATAATGCTTGCTCCTGTTGCCCTTTCCTTACGCAACGACAGCGCTCTTAACTAACTGATTGAAATTGTAAAGCTGCATAAATTCTGTCATATACGATCTATGATTCAGGGTTTCTGCCGTTTACCTGATGAGATCGGTCGTGGTAAGTCGGCAGCAGACGCAACCAAGCATTAATTGAGGAGAAATATATAAATTGAATTGAATTGAAATAGATAATGTTCTGTCATATTAAATAAAGGGACAGATAATCCTAACCGGCTTATGTAGGTGAGATTCTTAACGTGAGCTAACTCGGAGTGCATGCAAATTCGATTTAGAGCTGAAGTTGGGAGACGCCATTCAGTTATCTTGAATCAAATTCGTGAAATTATACAAATTTTGTATTTAAACCAAAATATCAAGGATTTGGATGAACTGACAGAAAAGTGTTATATGGGTGAAATGTAGACCAGAATGTTCTCTATAATTTTCCCATAGAACATGATCTCATCGATTACTCAGAAGCCAAGATAATCGAGGTTTTTTGTTTCTTAACTCGTTTTTTCATCCAGAGTGCCCCAAGTAGTCATTTGTTGAACTTCAACTATATCAAAGAATTGTATTCTGTGGGACTTTCCATTTAAAACCCTATTTTAAGTGTCTTGGTGGAGTAGAGGCAGTCAAATTGGCATCTGAGTGATTTCAAAGCGTTATTATGGGAAAAATCAATTTTTTCACACTTAAACGGCAAAATCGGAGTGATAGCGTAGTCTGAGTGGAAAATGATGTATGGACGAAATGTAGAGACAAATGTGCTCTACAATTATGTCGAAGTAATCATCAAAATCGGTTCAGCGAAAGTCGAGATAATTGAGGTTATGTGATATTGAAATTCGTTTTTTGACTGTGGCGCCCCTGGTGGTGGTCCCACGAAGTTAAAATGTTCCAGAAAGTTGTAGTATTTGGTGAGATCTTTCGTTTAAGCCCTCATTCATCAAAATCGGTCACATAGAACCGGAGATATGATTTTTTAAATTTTGTGAACTTTGACCCCTCATATCTCCGGTTCTATTGAAACCACAGCGCACATACGCACCATTTTGGAAACGTCCTAGACTGGACTACAACATACTAAAATTTCATTAACTTGCACAATGCCGTTTTTGAGAAAAGTGACTTTAAATTTCGATGAATTTTGACGCTATCACAGCGCCACCTGTAGTGACTTTTTGAACTTCCATCTGAAAGTGCTCATCGAGACGAAATCAAAAAGGTAAAATTTAGGTCGCTATGTTAATTAGAACCGGAGATAGAGGCCGGTCAATGTTCGAACTTTGACCCCTTATAGCTCGGGTCAGGGGTTTTAGATCGACTTAAGGTTTTTTTTTGTTTGATAGGTATAATCAACGGCTACAACATACTAAATTTTCAGCCCGTTGCACAATGGAATTTTTGAGTTATTTAACTTTTAAGATTTAAAAATTTTCTTTTTAAAAAAAGCGCCCCTAGCGGTGGTTTTATGAACTTGCGATGTTAGAAGGGGAAGTGGCATTTCACGAGAGCTTTCCAAAAAGCCCTCACTTTTTAAATTCTGACAATTAGAACCGGAGTTATGGCCATTTTAAGAAATTTTTTTGGACCCTTATAGCTTGGGTCAGGGGGGTCGGGGGACCTTAAGTTTGGTATTTATGGAAAGCTCTAAGGCCCAGCTATAACATACTAAAATTTGAGTCCGCTGAATGCCATAGGGGCGGAGCTATTGAGAAAACAAAAAAAGGGGGGTCTTCAAAATGGCGGAAGGAGGGGTGGGGGGTGGGGGTGGGGGGTCTATGCACCAAGTTGCAATTTTCACCCGATATATAACCTTTGCCGAAAACCACAAGTCGATATCTTTTTTAGTTTAGGAGCTATTAAGCTCCAAAGAGCGGCCGGACGGCCGGCCGGGAACGTAACTTAGCCCCCCATATATTCGTGATCAGGAAGTGGCGAAACACATTTTGGCCAAGTTTGAGCACGATCGGAGGACATGAAATTTTGTTAGGATTATAGTAGGTGAGATTGTTAAGAATCTCACCTAATAGAAACCCCTTGATGCACTGTCTTAAAAAATTTCAATTTTTCTTAAGAGAAGTGAATGGCATTTTCATGGAAAAATATTTCAATAGCGCAAGAAAGCTAAGAAATTTCCATAAGGATTTACTTTAACTGAGTATGTTTTTCCCCGCATGAGGGCACTATTTTCTTCCACAAGAGGCGCTGTTATCTGTTCTCAAATTCAAAATTATTAGCTTTTCATAAAAACAAATTTTTGCCAAATTAAATAAAAGTTCATTAAAATTTTCCTACATTGACAATTCTCGTGCAAACTTTCACTCAAATTTATTCATTTAGGGTAAGTGTGTCAAATTTCGGCATAGTTGCATGCAAGCGCCAAGGTCTAATGTTTTAAATGCAATATTATTAATACAAATTGAATATTTTTATTACTTCTTCTTAAGAAGTGTTGCTTGGAACCTTGTAGACAGTTTATCGTCTTTATTTACTCTAAAATCATTCTTAATACATTTTAAAATAAATAAAAATGTTGACGTAGCTTTGGCACCTTATTTCGGCCACCTTCATTCTCATAGTTCTTTGCCCATCTTAAAATAATAGAAATAGACATTCTTCAAATGTCTTCTGCACGTCACCTTGTTTGTCGGAGCTACATTTTTTGTTACTCTTTTGCATTGTATAATCTCTAGAGTATGTAAAAACCAAAAATTCGTGAAAATTCTAGGAACAAAAAATGTGGTCGGAATTGCAAGGTGACCGGAATTTGGCACACTTACCCTATATATAATTACAAATACCCGAAATTTTGATTTTACATTGCCTGAATAAATAAATTGATGTACAATCGACAATATGATGAATATTTATTGAAATTTGAAATAATATTTTCAACACGCTGAAAATAGTAATAAAATTAATAATAATAATAATTATTAATTATTTTATTATAATTATTTTGAATAAAAGATAATAAATTTTACACAGAAAACAGCAAAAAAATTGTGGTAATATTTTATCAATAAAAATGTATTGTGAAAAACCAAATTTGATTATACGATAAATATTTATGTTTTGGGCAAGGGAAAATAAATATTTTAAAATTACAATGAGTGAGCATAATTTAGGTTTGTTTGGCTATATAATTGTGTTTTTTTCTGAACAAATTTTATTTTTATTTATTTATTTATTTATTTATTTATTTATTTATTTATTTATTTTATCAAGAATATCTTTCCATTTGCGGATTAGATGGATAGATATTTTATTATCATCAAAGCTCTCTGGAATAATGCGTTACAAATTTATAAAACAAAAGAAAATTGCAAATATTTTTTCTGCGGCCACTGCTGTCTTAACGTTAGTTACCAACCTACTCCAGAGTTACTTAAATATTTAAGACCAATGTAGAATCTCAATCCATCGAAATATAATTTTTTTTTCTTTTCGTTGAGAGAAAAACAGAAATAAAAATTATTAATTTTTATTTCGATAACGATTTACTAGCACTCCTAGCACTTCTTATATAACGAACTTCAAATATAATTGCTTATCAAACCAGGATATACTTTAAAATTCTCTTACCATTTCTTATCCTTAACTGGAACCTGAAACAAACCAATCAATGCATTTTCTTCGAAAAAGTTTAATATTCGTTTATCTCCTTAACGTGTATTACTTAATATTTTACGGCAGTGATTTAACGATTCATAAAAAGATGCTGATTATTAAAAAAAAAATAGGTCAGCAACAGTAACCGAGATGAAATTACAGGCTTTCCTACATAATAATGAAGACTTTTAAAGAAAGTGCAAAAGAAATCATGTAATTTGATGGGAAATGCATCGATGATTTAATATGCAAAATATTATACAAGTACCCCAAAATATGAGATATTTAATGCAAGTATATAACTGAATTACTGGTGCCCTTTCCATGCCCCCAAAAATTTGTTGAACTAAAGTGCAGTGACACTGTCCAACCCACATGATGTCACTCACCGCAGAATAAACACCTTGTATAGCTGCTGTGGTCACATTTAGCCACACATTATTCATATAATCACTTTATTAATGACCAATTTGCAGGGTTATTAATGTGCGCAAATAACTTTAAACACCCAGAGAGCTTCTTCAGAATACAGAATTTATCATGATGGCTTAAAAAAAAGATCATCCACAGATTTCATTTATTTATTCTTTAACTTAATACAATTTGACGTATCGAGGTAGCAAATATTCCTTTGTTGTTGCTACTGAACTGCGATTCATCTTGACTACCATTTCTGTGCATTGCTCATCAATTGCTGGGTATCTGTTGGAGACGGTGCTCAGGATGATGAGAGATGCTTTAATAACATAAAAGTCTAATTACTGGTAGTTTTTCTCGAGGGGTGTTCATCTGAAAATTCATACCAAATTGCTTTCCGCCCCAATCGTTTCTCTGTACCTGTAATTGTTCTGTATGTTCAATTACAGATGAAGAGTGACTTTGCCACAATTTTTAATGATGAATTCCAGCCTGTTTCCAATTGATGTAGTAATCACTTGAAAATCTCTATTCGATGCATGTAAACAATCCACTCATGGGAATGTCATCATCTCACAAAGATTGTATAAAAGAGAATTTTCCACACTTGAACGATGAGCATCACTTCCGTTGCAAGAAGAAAACGAAGAGGAGACACCCAAAGAGTGTCCAGATTGTTAAATTGTGTAATTGGTTCTGCAATAATTTATAAATAACGTATTTTAAAGGTTTGAATCGAAAACAACAAATTCTTTCTATGTTTATTCGAATATGAGGAAGTGTAACGAATATTCAAGATCGATAACTCGTACTGTTTGCTCTTTAAGCTCTAAATAGGCTGTGGCTGTTTTTCGAGGACTTAGCTCACATAATTTTTGGCGGTAGGAGTTTTGCTTAAACTATCTTTCAGTCGAGAATTCAGGATTCAGAAATTCTTGTACGGAATTAATATTCTGCATCAAAAGCCTGAGGCTATTATATGCCGCAATTTTCGAATTTCGCCTCTCAATGAGCTACCATCCTAGTCTACGACAACGATCTATCGGAGACTGGGTCGGTCTGGGTAGGTGCATAAAATCTGCAGCTAAAAACCTTCCAAGTTCATTTATCCTCATCTTTGCGAACCAGATGACCATCAATAAAAGTCATACACCCAATGAATGTACAGGCTTTAGAATAGTTCCTCCGGAGCCAAAGATTTGTCTTAATATTCTCCCCCCAGATGCAGCCGAGAGTTCGCAATTATCTTTGCTGTGGATCCACGTTCCAAACGAATTTTTGAGAACTTGCAGGAGTTTTGTCTTAATTCCTAAGGTTCTGAACCTAAATACTCTTGATCGACAAATATAGGCATTTCTGACTTTCAGCAGCCGTGTCCGGAGTTCTGTACATATATTTCTGTCAGCTCTGATGTTTGACCCAAGTTAGACAAAGGAATTCACAACTTCGATGTAAAAACTCAATGTTCGATTACAGAACAGACCTGCGCTGCTGGTTAAGCCGAGAAATAGCTTAACGTAATTATAATCAAAATATTGATTAGACTACATTCCCATCATCATCAGTTTGCAAATAAATCAGCTTAATGCCGTCTAAGGCCTAAGGTATTAGACGGATACTCTACTCTCCGCTCAGTCTTCAAGCCTTCATCAAGGGTCGAAGCAGGAATTATCATCGATTAATTTCCATCGAACTTCGACCACTGATGATGGCTTGGAGAGCGAGCCGAGAACTTTGGAAAGAGTTATCGTTTTTCTAAGAGTGACTCTACTTTCCGGACGAATTCTATTTCTCTTCTACTAATTTTTCCAAATGTCATCGCTAGGTTCTTCCACAATGATATAAAATTAAGTATCTTACAAGGGTCCATTTCTGAGGCAGCCAAAATACCGAAAGGGCCAAAATCCCGAAAGTCAAAGTCTCGAATGCTCAAAATCCTCAAAGGCATGAAATTATATGGAGGGATAATGTGCAGAATAATTTCCCAAGACACAGAAAATTTCCCTTTTCCTCCAGCAAACGCGGGTACAATCGTGAGAGTGGTTATGACACTTTTAAGAATTAGGGATTTTGGCGTTTGGGATTTTAACTTTCGGGATTTTAGCCTTCGGAATTTTGACCCGGACCCCTCTGTTTATGTCTCTCCAGATCATTCATCCTGTTCGTTCTTCCAGCATACAGTGACGACAAAATAAATAGCACACCTTCAGTGATTTTCCTATTTTGATGTTTTATGATACAATATCAACCTTTATACCAGATAACGCTTTATTTTTTAGAAAATATAATGCCCATTATAAATAGAAATGATAATTATTTAATATTTGTATCTGTTAAAACTATGTGTTTTTGTCATTTAATGAGTTTAGGTATAATTCGTGCGGCCAATTTAAATAGCACACTTTCATTTCCTCTGAGAATATTACCTGAAATTTAGTTTTTTTTTAAATTCATTGTGTTCCTGTTTTTTTGATCATTTGTAGACATTAATGCCACAAATTTTCGTAAAATAAAGGTACGAGAACTGAAAAATCATATAAATAAAGCCTTTGGTGCAGATGTACACGCTTTACGTAAAAAAGTTTAGGATAACTAAGATTTTTTTTTTATAAATTGTGTTGTTGAAGGAAGAGAACGATTCATTCAATATTCTTTTATGATAAAACTTAAAAATCACGCAAAAAACTCGAAAATTTTGAGAAGAGTGCCATTTCTAGAAAAGACTCTGCCATTGTTCGTATAATAAAATTGAATTCTTTTGCAGCCGTACCGAAAATAAAGGAACAAATTGAACAAAATATGGAGAAGTAACTCAAGTGAGCATTACTAAAAGTCAATTATGTAAAAATATCCGGTTTATTTAGAAGCGTTGTCAAACGTATAGAGTTAGTATTCAAACGAAACCGCACCTGTTGTTTGGTTTTTGTTAAAGAGCATATGCAAAAGCACCTGTAATTCTAGAATAATATTCTTTGAACCGATGTATTCCTATTTAATATCATTGGATATGACATAATAAAGTATTAGGTGTCTCAAAAGTCAAAAATTTTGTCCCTGATACATAACTAAAAATATAAAACTTAGCGGTGGTAATTTTATAGTATGGGGTTACTTTTTGCGATGTGGCGTATGGCCTGTTATATGGAATATCTGGCAATATAAACCAATTTGTTTACAAGGATATCTTTGGACAAGAAATGCACTTCAACAGCGAAAAGAATATACTTTTGTTTTTTAAGTTTCAATCAAGCTAATGATCCCAAACACACTGCCAAAAATTTTAAAAAGTGGTTCAATCAGAATAAAACTGACCTTCTTGAATGGCCAGGACGGACAAAGGACCTCATCAGTCCTGTTGAATTGAAAGGAAAAGATTGACCAGAAGATAAATCTCTCGAATGTGACTAATTTTTAATAGTTTTAAGCAGATATCCGCACTACATGAAATACAATTACATTATAATAGTGCCAAATCCTGATTTCCTTAATGATCTTTCGTTATCAAGCGCTTACTTTTTCCAAAAGTTATTTAACTAAATACTAATTAATTCAAATTTATTTTGAAAATAGAATTCGTAAGGTATTAATTGCAGTAGAAGCCGAAAACTATCACTTTTTAGAGTGTGCTATTTATATTGTCCCCTTAATATGTGTCATTTCAAGAAATATTTTACCATACTAAATTTCCTGATAGAACTTATAGGTTTTTTCTTCATTTTAAAAAGTTCACAAGTTCATTTATTATTATTAGTTTAATCATTTAAAAGCATAATTTTCTGAAAAATAAGGCATACATTACAGTTTCCGAAACTGTGCTATTTATCTTGTTGCCAGTGTATAATCGCTCCTAAAAATTAAAAATTAAATATATCAAAAAGTGATTTTGAACAAAGGTTAAAAGTCAATGGGTAGAAATTCATTATATCAGATCCGTTTCCCAGCTTCCTTATTCCAAATTGGAATACTCCGAAATTTTGTTTCCCTTTTAAAGAACTTAGCCCCTAGGCTAGGGTTCAAATTTGAGTAAGTTGTAGCTTGGCCTTGAAGCTTTTCAAAAAACTCTGACTCATCAAATCCAAATCTGATACATCAACGGTGATAAGAAAAGTGTAAGCCCAGATGGGACTCACTTAAATAAAATTACAAACTTAGAAGGAAATTGGAGAACTGTAGGTGCCACCCATTTTTCACTTCATTAGAGTGAACCGTCCACGGCGACTGATGCTCACTCACGAGGACATTTCCCTAACAATAAAAGCCCCAAAGCAACCTTTCAGCACCCATAAGGATGGTAAGGGTTGGGCGTGTCAAAGGAATACAGGATTAGGATTGGTGGGTTGTGGCCGTCGACTGGGTTGACATGTGTCGAATAGGCCACGCGCTCTACAAAAAGTTTCATTGAAAACTACGACTCTTTCGAACAATACTAAATTTGAGAATTTCCAAATAATAATGACGTACTAGTCACAATTTTTGGTTTAATTTAAATTTCATCTCTTATGTCCAATTTGGGGTGTGATTTTCAACTAATTCAAAGCGCAGTATAGCGGAACTTAAGGGTCAACTATATACGTATAAAGTAAGTTATAGCCCCATGATCCGGTGGAATTTTACCGGCTGTTTATTGCTTCTCTTTACTTCTTATTTGATGCACAATGCACTGTCGAATGTGAATCTCATGTGAATTGCAGTGGTACTGGACTGAAGTAAGTAATTGGGAAGACCAAGCAAATAATCCTCAAGGCGGTACATAATATGATATCTGAGTTTGGGAAATGGTGAGAAATTGGACTCTGGAGAACATTCAGAGAATCTCTCATCACTTGAGTGTCTCTCGGCATGGGAGTGTTGCCGAAATCTCCGGAATACTAATCAAGACTCTCGTATCACCTCAAGTGCGGCCACGGCGGGCACGTTCACTTTGGATATATTGACACAGTTTTCATTCCTTTTCCTTACATATTTGCAACACTGTGGGAGACACTTTACAAAGAGAACCGAGATAATTTCTTCATATTGAGCGAGTTTTTTCGAGGTTTTTGGTGTGTGCCAAAATAAACTGGGTTATCGAGAGCCTGTTTGTTCCAGAATAAGATTGAGCCCTTTGGTTGCATTCTTTGGTTCTTTTTTTTTTGCAACACTGACTGTGCCTCAATTGACTGCCAAAGCCAATTATTGCGATATTTCACCAAACGGTCCCCATCTCCAGGGCTTAATGGACCCGCTTGTTTTTTTTCACTTAGTCCGGAGATTGTTCGCGATCTTGTTCAATTGAACAGTGAGTCAGGGGAACATGTAATGTAAAGTAATAATAACAATTAACCTGAAAACTCTTGAGAATACACAAATTCCCAATGAGTCCCAAAGTGGCATTCACAGCCAATTTACAGTGAAGTCTCAATTCTGTGGTCCAGACACCCATCTTTTCTGACGCAAAATGCAAAGATTGTGGCTTTGAGGAATGACTCCCAATTTCACGGAGATGACAAATATTTCCCACCTTCGAGTGAGCTAAAGAATCTCTTATGTACAAAGAAAAGGAAATTCTCCGTGAAATAATTCACGCCACACGAGGCTTATCTGTGTGGAAGACTTCAAGTGCACTTTTCTGCAGCGTGCAAAATGAATGGACGTGCGGGAAACGTCGATGACCGATTACTGATTACGAGGTACATTGCAAAAGGCCCAAGTACCACGATGTTATCAATTTTGGCTTCATGCAAAATGGGGAAATTCCCAGTGGATCCCAGAAGAATGTCTCGCAACATTGTCCATTTCTTCCGCGTTTACTTAAGACGCAGGTTCCATAGCCATATAAAACAACCTCAACTATTTCCATATACCAAATAAATTCACTATATTTGGGTGAATTCCAAGAGTTTCTTGTTAAATTCTCATTTTGGATTCTTTGACAGAACTTTCATCCAAAATGATCAGATAAAGAAGTTTGGCTGTGGAGATTAACAATTTTTCATATGTGGCTTTCATATGGCTTAAGATTTTGAACTACTCTTTTTTCGAATCCATAAAATGTGAATGTTTTGTATTGAACTATATTTTTAACACAATAACTACGTAAGGGGTTTTCTTGCAATAAATTGGTCCATAAAAAATTGTTAAATGAGCAATATTTTTACTACACTGAGAAAAAAAAAGAGAGTGCGATTAACCTTTTTTCCTCATAACTTTAACACTTTTTAGGTGTAAAAATATATCAAAATATTTTAATGCTAATTTTACAGCTTTTTAAGGGTAAAATTAATATGAAAAAGGGTAATTTTAACCCTTAATACACCTGAAAAAGGGTAATATTTACACCGATTTTGGATCAATACTGCAGGGTAAACTTTTTTTTTAACTTTTTCGGATTTCTCAGTGTATTTAAAGATAAAGAGGCATTTACCCACTAACCATAAGCTCCCTTTATGTTGAATAGCTTTAAAATTTATTTCCTTTACTTTTTATAATACATAAGAGTGAGTGAAATATTTAAGAAATAAAAGAAAAAAAAAACAAAACAAAAACAAACGCGATTCTTTACCCCCAAAATTCAATTCACAATAGAATTTTCACACATTCCTATTGCAAGAACCCCGAGTTGCACGCATTCCGAGGTCACCTGTAAAGAATCTCAGCTACCATAAGCTTATCTGGGCTTTTATAGTGGTTAAAGATTTCTAAAATCATTTCTTTTTTTTCTAAACTATTTTCAGATTTGATACTATGACAAGGGGTGAGCCATATTGAGAAACTCCTAGTCGAATATCAAAGGAACGCTTCACGAAACCCGAGAAACCTAAAAATTGCATCATGAAGCGCTTTCAACTCAAAAACTGCTTCGTGAAGCTCTAGAAACCCAAAAATTTCATCGTGAGACCAGAGGAATCAAAAAAAAAGCATCGCGAAACACGAGAAATCTAAAAATTGCTTCGTGAACAACAAGAAACCTAAACATTGCAAAACCCGAGGAATCCCAAATTTGTTTTGCGAAATTCGAGAAACCCAAAACTTACCTTGTGAAGTACGAGAAGCCTAAACTTAAACTTGGTAAATCCAAAATATGCATTGCGAAACTCGAAAAACTCAAAAAAAAAAATTCAAAAAGAAGGAGAAAATAGAAACCAGTCATTAAAAATGTGAAAGAACTACCCCTTTATTTTGTGGTTAAGAAAGAACTACTTGATGGTTCGAGTGGCTTTTTAAAGTTTAATAAATTCCCCTCTATAAAAACCATACGAATTTAAAAGAAAATAGAAAAATCAGTGCCGGCCAAAACCCCGAACGTTAAGATCCCGAAAGCCAAGCTTACGAACGTCAAAATTCCGAAAAGTCAAAATCCCGAATGAGCCAAAATCCTGAATGGGTCAAAATCCCGCAAAGCCAAAAATTCCGAAAAGCAAAAAATCCCAAAAGCCAAAATCCAGAAAGCCCAAATCCGGAAAACCAAAATCCTGAAAATTCTGAAAAAAAATCTTACCCTAAAACAAACCTACAACACAAAATCGACTTGAAATTCCAAGAAAATTGTCATGAAAATTTCATGAAATTTTTAAATAACATCTTCTCAGTATTTTCGGAAATTTGGTTTCCGGGAATTTGGTTTTTCTCGATTTTGACTTTCGGGATTTAGGCTTTTCTTGATTTTGGCCCATTCAGAATTTTGGTCCATTGGATTTTGACTTTCAAGATTTTGGCATTCGGGATTTTGGCTTTCGGGATTTTGACCGGGACCCAGAAATAATATCTTCATGAATTTTTCCCTAAAGCGAAAATCGTTTTTTTTTTCGTTTACAAATCCTAATTTTTTTCAAGTACATTTGGAAGAGTATTGATCGTTCTTTCAATATTTTTAATCAACTATTTTTTTCTAATCATGGGCACTAATAAATACTAGGCTAAAGTGATATAATTTGGAATTAGTGTTACAAGTTGGACAATTTGCCGGTACAAGTTGGATATGGCTTTTTTCTTGATAAATACAGTACAAAATTTGTTTTTAAACCAAATTATAAAACTAAAGCATTAAAAATATACAAATAAAAATGAAGTACTGAATGTATCAAGACCAAAAGCCCTGTCCAAATTGTACCACTTTATACTATAATTTACAATTGAACATCCCAAAAATATTTTTTTTGTTTTAAATGTATATCAGAAGATGTCGATCAAAATAGTGTAAAATGTTTCATAGATTTGAACAATAAACACATGAAATATATGTGTCGACTATTTTGTCCGGTCTTCGGTGTGTTCTAAAACCATCAAACAGTCATGGCAGGAACCAATACAAATAAAAGGTAATTGTATAGAAGCAATTGCAAACAGTCATGATGTTCTTAAAAGAAACGTGTTCATTTTTCATTTGAATAGCATCATAATTCAGTTTAAAAGTCCACTATATTCGATTTAATCAAGACTGGCTATTTTTTTTCAATACAAGAAAAAATTAAATAATACATCTAATAAGAATTGTTATTAGTCCAAATAAAATTGATGTATTATAAATTCAAATTTAGACTTTTATTTCTGATTTATATAATAAAATTCAAATTAATCAACGTAATTCTTATGCATAACAAATATTTTTTTTAAGATAAGCAATTTTCCAAAAGTGCTTGACTGAAGCCGGCTTCCTCGAACAGGGGTTCGAAATTTTTACTTGGTTTTACATTCCATATAAAAAAAAAACTTTCCAATAGCAGGTTTTTGTTTTCAAATATTTGAAGATCAGCAATTGTGTAATTACGAATAAGATGCAAATGAACTCGACGACATCGCAGTATAATCTTTATGTGTTTCTTGACACGATCCACTGATTACATAAAAGACATAAAACGATCGATTCGTCCAAAGTTTTACCAACATTCACAAAAAGAATCTCATCAACAATTTGATAGGTAAATAAGCTTTTATCACTTTTTTTTTAAAGCCAAAATAAGAAGCGCGGTGTTGTAACTCTTTACATTAACAAACTCATTCGCATTTTATTGTTACCATTCAGCACAATATGCAGCATATGCTTTACAGCAACCATGGGATTCCATTGCGATGTCTTCCGCCTGAGGAAAGCAGAGAGTAAAATGATGAATGAGTTTTGCTGGTGAGTTTGGGTGAAGCATCATCAGAGTAGATTATTGTGGGCGAACGGTTAGAGATTCTCGATTGCAATGATTATAACAATATGCAAACTTTTGTGCTAAACCCCTCGCATTTATAATGCTCTTCTTCCTCTTCACCAACTTCTAATACATGAATTTCAATGGACGGCTGAGTAATGATCTTCCCGGGATGAAGAACTAAACTCACCCGCTGGCCATTTCCCGGACAACCTGGAGAGCCAACATCCCATCTATTCGCACATTTAGCGGAATAAGGGAGTGTTTTTTGGGGGATACATCCTCGAGTAATTTATTAGTCAAAGACACCGCCTCATGGAAGACACCCTGTAACTCATTTGTATTATTCTTGTCAGTCATATATTTTCCTTTCATACTCGCGAAATGCGAGAAATTCTTCTGAAAAAAAAATTTCACCAAATATAACAGTTTTTTCTCTCAATACTTTGTCACATGCCTCGTCTCAATGGGTTTTTCTTGTGCGTGAAATACAAGCTCCGATGTAATAAATTGATTTTGCATGATGTAATTGTCACCGTGACCTGAAAAAGATAAAAATGAAGCTCTCCCAGGTAATGATCTTCCGCCCGAAATGACGCGCCGTGTCTTGGAGATTAAATAAGTTGAGTCTCTGCAAAATTACAATACGTGCAATCCGTGCAATTAAAGGAAATGCAAGAGAAATGGACACTGGTATTCGTTTTGGGAGGCTGCCAACTAGTAAGTTGCATGAAATTAAATGATTTACGACGAGTCCTTTAATTAGAGTTTTTTTTTTAGATTTTGATTTGAAATCCATGAGAATTTAAACAAATTGAAAAAAATATATATTTTTAATCAAAATTGTAAAAAAAAAGATATTTTTAATTGTACTGTGCATTTTTGTTACCCTCCCTAACTACTCCCTTTACCAGAGACTATAGTACTAAATATGTACCAAGTTTGTGACCCTTCACTTACTCTGCAAGCCCTGTGAGGATCCTAACCCAATCAATGGGCGAATCTTTCATTACATTTAAAAGACTTGATGATCACTGATGTCGATTTTGAGACCGGGCCGAAAGCTCTAAGAAAAGTTGATGAGATTCCTTGAATGATTTGCTCCCGATGATTTCCAGAATCCCTATCACTTAAATATACTACGTCAGTTTTCTACTATAAGATTTCTACTTAAATATCGCTTATTGAGAAATTTACTTATAATCCTTATACACAATTTGCAAATGTAAGCTGATTGGATGGCAGCCAAAATTCCAAAAGCCGAAATCCTAAATAGCCAAAATTCCGAATAGTAAAAAAATCTTGAAATGTGTGGAATAATTTCTCAAAACACAGAAAATTCCCCTTTGCTTCCAGCAAGCGCAGGTGTAAAAGTAGGAGTAGGGGAAAGTGACCATGCTTGATACGATCCCAGCTTGATAATAACTATTTTTTTCTTGTGTTATTCAATAGTTGATATTTCATAAGTTTTTTCTTAATTAATGTCGCTGTTCAGGAAAAATACTATCATAGGCACATAGAGGGTTCATCAGTATTAATATTTATGTAAAAATATTTTTACTTGGTGGACACTGTTTTTGTGGGTGGTAACAAATTCATAAATTCTACTTGTGTCCATCCTATATTTTAAGAAGGGTCCATGAATGATAATTTAAATGTGGCAACTCTATCATTTAATGTGATTCTTTCATAATTACACCTATTGTAATCCTCCAATTTTATCGACAATTGACAAAGCATTCAACCCTATTGCCTGAATTTTAAGGTTGCAAAGTGACATTTTCTTGGACGCAAAGTGAAAAAATGGTTTTCGCTAGTGCCCTAATCTCATAAAAACATGGCTTAGAAAAAATTACATAAAAGTGATTTTAAAACTAATAACCAATCGTACAAACGATTTAAGCAGATAGAATAGAGTTTCGTCTAAATATTGATGTGCAATTTTTTGTATCCGGTGAAATTTTTACAGTGAAAATGGGCCTCCGAATTGTCGAATCAAATATTATACAGGAAGGCCCCGGACCCAACTTGTATAAAAATCGCCACTGAATTTCCATTTTCTTCTTGAAGAAAATCTAAGGTTTTTCAGGAACTATTTGAGGTGGGATTATGAACCTAATAAGTGAGACATTTTTTTGTCATAGTGGAAGAATCGCTTCGGTTTGTGTGGTAATCAGAAAATAATCACAAACCTTGGAAATCATTTAACAGTATCAAGCATGGTCACTTTCCCCTACCTATGGACTTTTAAAAATTTAGTATTTCGGCTTTCAAGATTTTGGCTTACGGAATTGTGCCCCATTCAGGATCTTGGCCCATTTGATATTTTGGCTCTCAGGATTTCGGCTCATTCGGAATTTTGGCTTTTGGGATATTGGCGTTCGGGATAGTGGCCTGTTCGGGATTTTGGCTTTCAGAATTTCGGCTCATTCTGAATTTTAGCTCATTCGGGACTTTGGCTCTCAGGATTTCGGCTCATTCGGAATTTTGGTTTTTGGGATATTGGCGTTCGGGATGGTGGCCTATTCGGGATTTTGGCCCATTTGGGATTTTGGCTTTCAGAATTTCGGCTCATTCTGAATTTTAGCTCATTCGAGACTTTGGCTCTCAGGATTTCGGCTCATTCAGAATTTTGGCTTTTGGGATATTGGCGTTCGGGATTTTAGCCCATTTGAGATATGGTTTTCAGAATTTCGGCCCATTCAGAATTTTAGCTCATTCGGGATTTTGGCTTTCGGGATTGTGGCCAATTCGGGATTTTGATCCATTTGGGATTTTTGCTTTCCGGATTTCGGTCAATTCGGGATTTTGGCTTTTTGGGATTTTGGCGTTCGGGATAGTGGCTTATTCAAGATTTTGGCCCATTTGGGATTCTGGCTTTCAGAATTTCGGCTCATTCAGAATTTTAGCTCATTCGGAATTCTGGCATTTCGGTTTTTGGTTTTCGGGAATGTGGCCAATTCGAGATTTTGATCCATTTGGGATTTTCGCTTTCCGGATTTTGGCCTATTCGGGATTTTGACTTTATTCTTGAGACACCGGTGTACCAAAAACAATAACCACTTTTTTCTACAACTATTCAAAGAACAAAAAATCTGTCTATTGGGAAAAATCGTTTTTATTTTAGAGATACTATTGCCCTACTTGTATTTACCAGATAAACCTGAAAAACATATTTTCAAAAAAATTCAAAAAACAACGTGCTAAAATTTATAATATAACTAAATAAAATGAAGAAAGTTTAAACTGATATGATGATTTAATTAGGACTTAATTGTTTTCACCATATTTTTGCTGAAAACACTGCCTTGTTTAACTAACTATGCTCGCTGGGAAACCAAAAATTCAAAATATGATCGTTAGAATTAAGGGCAACGTATTATTTTTTATGTACGTTAAAAATTAGATACTTTAGCATGAGCATTCAGAAAAAAACTAAAGTTTGAATATCCTAAATTCATTTATTGTTTAGTGAAAGACTTTACAAATATTTATTATAAAATGTATAAATCAGTGTGTCTTTACGTTCTTTTCAAAGTGTCATAACCTTTCTCAAATATTTTATTCAATTTAAGAAGATTTTATGGTCAGAGGCGTGTAAGGTAAAGTACCCTTACTCGACCGTGTTCCTCTATTCGACCGGTGGGTCAATTTTTGAATATTTGATGGTGAATTTCATCAATTTCTATGAATTTGTCACTGATTCGTATTATTTAAAGAATAATTGACCTATTAATGTTAGATCATACACAAAATATAATAGCAAATATAATTAAATTGAATAAATAAATCTACCGGTCGAATAGAGGAACCGGTCGAATAAAGGGTACTTTACCTTAATTATTGGAAAATTGGGTAAATCTACACTAGAAGCTCAAAAGATTTAGTATATATATATATATATATATAAGATAATAGTAATTTGTACTACAAAACATTTACAATAAAAATCTTAGAGTATCCGGAACCGCACAGTCTTCCTCTCGAACCTTTCAATCATCGTTAAGTTGCCAAACCATTAATTGCATCTTCAAATATATTTAATGAAGAAGATAATTATTGGAATCAAGATTGGAGTGCTTTGGCTTCACGCACTACACTGCATAAAGCCAATTAATAACCCTTTAATCAGGAACTTCTTACTCAGTTTCCGAAAACTCTTGAACATCAATACTATCGAGGGGTCAGTAAATTCCCTGTGAAGCTAAGTCAATTATATTCTATAGAAGGCTTTCCCGGGCAAGATGAAGTAAATTCAATCAGAGAAACTTTGTCCATTCCGTACAATTTATTCGAGGGTGAAAAAGTCAAGAAAGATTTGTTGGAAAATTTACCCCTTGGGCAGTAAATGGGCCAGAAAGATATGGACAATGATGGTAAGGCGAAGAACCGCGAAATGACGACAACACTGAGACCCGTTATAATGGGCAAAGGAATTGGCAAAAGAATTGAATTTAAAACTGTTGATATGTCGTCGAATATTTCTCGATTTGGCATTCTCTTCGATAATCTCGTTAACAGCATCTGCCACAGCTGAGAAACATGAAGGCGGAAATTATGGAAATTTTGGAAATTCCCAAATGAATTGACACAAATTTAATCATACGAACATTTCATTTTTAGTGCTCATGTACATGGTGATAAGCAATATCGGCGCAATTTTCATTCAATTTTGTCCAAATGAAGAAGACACCGACTGAAGGAAAAAAAAACTGGTGCAGCAAAAGTGGAAGATGTTGAGGTTTGATTATGCAAGTTTTTTGTGGTCTCTTGTTGGCACCTCATTAAATACCAACATACTAACATCCATCAACATCTTTAGGAGCTCACCACTGGTGTCTTCAGCACGTCCATGGTCAACACGCGAAAGTTGCGCAGAGAGTGAATTTAGTGGGCTTTTTTTCTGCTGAGTCAAAATTTTTAATTCGGTAATTAAATTACATAAAAGATTTATTCAATGCATAAAAACTACGTGTTTTCCTTCAGCGAAATTGATGTCTGCGAGGAATGAGATAAAAAAGATTATGGTCAAAGTCATGGTTATATTCATGTACTTTTGCTAATAATACACGAATGCTTGTCTTAAAATACTTTTGCGAAAGTATATTTATACGGGCTTATTTACTTGTAGAGTAGAATAACCTAATTTAGAACCTACGCCAAATAGTATTTCATTTACTGAAACTTATGAATATAAATGGATTTTCAATTATCGATTTAAAGCACAAAAGAGTTAAATTATAAGATTTTTAGTTGCATAATTTAAGAATATATCTAGATCTAGAATTACCTGCAAGAATCCACACAATATTTATATAATGTCTTTCATTTGAGCAAACGGTAAATTCAATTAATCTCAACCTTAAGTGGTTACAAGAAAATAGGAAAACTGTTACAATTAATTCCTGACACAAATTGAAAATGAATAAGAAAGAGGAATAGAAACTTTTTCATACCATTTTATTTCTCTATATAAGGACTAGTGTAATAAAAGTAAAATCTTATATGGAACTAGAGTAATAAACTAGGGATTTTATGTTAGTACGGAAAATGGGATATACGACAAAAAAAAACAAATTTGGTCGGCAAAAAAATCAAATGAGCAGCAATCAATTTAGAAGTTAAAAAGAAGTGCAGTCGTTATGTAAGTTTTGTAAGTTATGAACGGGTTTTTTTTAATTACAAGTGATTGGTGAAGGAATTATATAAATTAGATCGATATTTTTGTGGAATTTTAGGTTTGTTATTGACTGAAATTTTACTTTGTACAGACCAATATTAGGTTTTTATTCTTCAAAAGTTCTTTAAATTATATTTTTAAAAATTTGTCCAATATTTATTAAATTTGTTTATTTATATTACAAAACCGCTTGAAACCGAACAAACGTCAAAGGAAAATTGTACGTCTACACTTGAGAGAAATCCGAAAAAGTTAAAATAACATTCCGGAAATGTTAATTTTACCCTGCAGTATTGATCCAAAATCGGTGTAAATATTACCCTTTTTAGGTGAATTAGGGGTTAAAAGTACCCTTTTCCATGTTAATTTTACCCTTAATAAGGTGTAAAATTAACATTAAAAATGTTGATATATTTTTACACCTAAAAAGTGTTAAAGTTCAGAGGAAAAAATGTTAATCGTACCCTCTTTTTTCTCAGTGGATGAATGTCATGCTACACTCTTAGAAAAGTTTAGACATCATTACTAATGAAAATTAGTTGATAGGGCGATTATTATCAAATCTATTTAAAATGGTTCTTATAATCTTAAAACATTTTTCTCATAATAATTTTATTAGTAGTAAGACCATAAGACAATATTTCCGTGGATAATTTGCAACAATTATTTCATAATGGTTTCATACAATTATATTTGCTTGTGTTAATTAAATGAAATCGATAGCCCAACTAATATTGATCACTATTTCTATTTAGTTCTCACAACTAATACAAATAAATGGGCCTATATTTTCATAAAGTTCTGACAACTTTTTCAATAGTAAAGAGTGGTTTTTTACTTATGTGTTGAAGCTTTTCCGAGTTTCAAGCAGCCACCGTGCTTCAGTCTTTCGGAAGGAGTGCATGTGAAAGGATGTCGTGTCTTTCAAGTCCCACTATCTTAAGGGGACTTTATGCTTTATATGACAAATTTTTCTAGGGTTGAATCTCAGTTGAATATTTTCTAAAAATCATAAATTAAATAAAAACTATAAATAAAAATATTATGAATTATATAGAGCATCCATCGTAGAGTGATATTCTGCATCATTTTACCAGCAAATTTCTGTAGGATGCTTATGGTCTTATGCATGAATTTGTATAATAAAATGGTAAAGGAATATGAATAGCATAAAATAATTTTAAAAATTCTAAGAAAAAAAAACAACTATATTACGAATTAATCTTCATAACTAATAAGATATAGGCATCACAATAAATGCTATATAGTAACCATAACTAATATGATATGGTTATTACATCCAATAACCCCGTTTATTTAGTTATTGGAACTAATATCTTATAGTACCCATTACTATTTTGATTTAGTTGTGATAACTAAATGAAAAGGATACTTCAACTAATTGAGGCCAACTATTTCATTTAGTTAGCCAACCTAAAGTATAGACCCAACTAACTTACTATATTTTATAGTTCTAATAACTGCATATGAGCTTGTACGAATTATTTTTTTCTAAGAATCGTTCTTAAGTCGGTATTTGAGGTGGAGAGGGGGGGGTCTCAGGTCTCAAGTTTCTGTCTCTAATCGTTTGGCCTCTGGGTCTTGTTGTCTGGTAAGAGATGGAATGATGAATGTATAAGCATTTTGTGACATTATTTTTCAAAGATTATCTGAAATTTAAAGAAATGGTTAAGAAAAGTGATCTCCGGGGTGGGTGTGTGGAACGTGGAAATTTTCGAGCAGGGGGGGGTGGGCTAAAAATCGAACGATTACATACACTAGTGTTTTGTTGGAGTTCGATTAGTAAGTAAGTTGAAAGCGTAGGAAAACTTTTATAATTTCTTACGCAAAAATTCATTAAGCCAACTTTTCAATATGAGTATCCCGTTGTTACTTATGTGTTTCCTGATTTTAATTCGCAATATTTATTTACACAATATTTAAATATTAGAAAAAAAAACTTTAGAGAACCGCTGGTAACTGTTCACAAAATGTAATTATAAAGCTTGAAATCATGGAAGCTCAACACAGTTCAACTAAATTGAAAAAAAAACAAATTTTCAGAAGCTTTATTTTTTCAATGTTTGCACGAGTTTCTCACAAAATTGTCTATATGAGTACTACATTACATGAGCCTTATAACTGACAGCATTGAGAACAGCTTTGAGAACAGTTACCATAGTCGTTATGCATGTGTTGAAAAAACCTTTCAGTGTCCGTATCTCATTTGTTGATTCTTGCAGTAAAAATATTTTTTCTTAACATTCTTTCGGCTTATCTTTCATTAATTAATATTTAAAAATAAAATGAAAAAATACTGAGCTTTCTTACAAGCTTTTAAAGATGAAAAATACAAATTTCCTTTTTATGATTTTAATATTTATAAAAAGTTGTTTTGTACTATTTACAGAAAAATCTAACAGTATAAACTTGCCATAAGGCAGAATCTGAATTTTAACCAATAAACAGTCATATTATCGATAAAAGATTTTGGAAAGATAAACAAGATAAATTACATTTTATACACTTATTACAGTAACTTAAAATCACTACATACACTAAGTTTCTTTAGTGTGCTGGTCATTTTGCTTTCGTTATGTCTAAGCTATTGAATTTTTATTATGTTCGCATAAAATCGACAAAAAACCATAAAAAAGATGAAATTTTACTTTGAGATTATAAGGAATTCAGAAATTTCTCTTGTTTTTGGCAAAAAAAACTGTCCAAGAAGAATAGGTCAACGATCTCCTCTCGTACCTGTGACGTATCGAACAATAATTTATCTTTTTTTTCACACACACGGGCAAATCTAAAGAAAAATAAAATTCTATCAATAGTTTTTTGGCAAAACTGGCTTGAGATTATCGATACTTCGGCGTCAGTGTTGTGTCCCAATACGTTCATAGTGAAAATGGAATGGGCCATGAGTAGAGGCCAAGAATCCCACAATGAAATCCGATTCACATCGAATCCAGTTTGAATAATAAACACATTAAAATGCTTTCTTGGGATGATTTTGACCTGCAAATTTGGTTGTTTGCCACCAAATAAATAATTTCCTAATATATAATACTATTTTTACGCAAACAAACTCTCAAATTTATTTGCTAAAAGCGACTCGTTGTATGTGAATTGGGATAAATACTGCCATATCCAAATAATCTTCCTACGATCTTTTACTCGTCCGCAGAGCTTCATTCGGTATTCATAATCTCTATCGTCACTGGGTGAATGGAATTTCAACAAATCAATTCAAATTTTGCAGAAGCTTATACGGCATACCCACCCTCAAATAAATCGTCTCCCCGGAAAGGTCATACGAATAAAAAAATACTGTGGTGGAAAATCTCCAAATTCACAAATGTCCAGTGTGATCCAAATTTACGGCCACTGTTGAGTCGAGTCGGACAAATGGCGACGAAGAGAAAGAATACGAGAGGTCAGGAAATGAATCCCTGACAAGGTGAATTCACTCCAGCCACCAACTCAGAAAGTCATGTGGATAAAGAATGAACAGAAAGCACAAATGTGGGCCACAAACCATGGCCCACGACCAAAGAACTCGAAGAGGATGTTAAGAAGACTTTTATCATCTCTAAAAAAAAAAAAAAAAAAAAAAAAAAAGAAAATAAAATATGTACTTCAGAAACACCAAAATGATTCACACTTTACGACAAGTGTCTTAAGGATGCCAATACCCTACTTTTCATCTTACCACAACATCCTCAACATTACAGACGTTCCAGTCTGCTGACTATCTCCTAATTAAGTGTTCAAATTTGATGTTGTTGTCAAAATACTTCAAAGTATAATCTAAATGCTAAGTAATTGGCATATCTGCATATATTTGTAATATTAATCTCTGGGGATGACGCAAATAGCTGCTTCTGTTATTTTGATCACCATAAAATTTGTTAACTGCACAATAACAAAATTCCATCCTCCTCCTGCTCTCTATTACTTTCCATATTCAGTAAATTTAAATTATGCTGAAAAAGAAGAGCGTGAGATATTACTAAATAAGCTTACAGGGATGTCTCATAAAACGGATAATTTATAGCGCAAAATTTATGCTAATGATAAGGATTATAGGTCAATTTGAATCAATTACAGATCGTAAAATTGAAGTCGTAGTCTATAAAATTGTTTTGAGATATCGTAGACAATTAAAATCAACCAGTTTTGAACGTATAACGTCTATAATGCGAGACTAAAGTATTTTTAGTTTTATTTTAGAGAAGGAGGGAGTGTGTGCTTTATAATAATTAAAAATAATTTAAAGTAAGGTTGAAAAAAAGTTTTAATGATGAAATGTTCCTATTTTTGAAAAAAATGTTTAAAGAGAATAGGGTGAAGTGAAAGGAATGTCTATTGACACTTTAAGAACTCGTGCCAGCAAGCACCTATAGACACCCTACTCTGTACTGTTTGGGATATGAAATTTGAACATATCTGTTTATAGTAAAAGGTATATTCCAGAAAAAAGTTATATTACTTATATTTTACTAGATCCATTTAATAATTTTCAACATTTTGACAAAAGTGTCAATAGGGGTTCCCTGTCGAACAGACGTTCCTTCGACCCTAATACAATTCCAAGAATCTCCGAAAAACTTGACCATTGAAAGTCAAACAGGCTTTCGACCTGTTTAATAGTCTTCAGAGTAGATTTTTAGCCTAGTTCCCTTACGTCTCAAAATTCAAAATCGCTACAAATTTTATAGCAAAAAAATTAAAACAGTTTGCTAAGCCATATATGCTTATGGTTTTTTAAGAAGCGAGATTTTTTGAAAATTTTTGACTATTTATATATTATGTTGGTTATTATTTATTGTTTGTCATATTTATTGGTTATTGTTTAGAATTTCGAAACCTTTAGGAACTAGGCTAAACTTCCCGTTTAAAAGACGTGTGGGATCAAATAGACTAAAGGTAATCCTCGAGAAAATTTATCCCGAACATAAAAAAAAATATTTTGTAAAAATGTTCGTAAATGTTTGTGAATTCCTATGGGGGAGTTACGAAATGCTCTTGAGTTGTATAACCCACAAACAAGTTCGTAAAAGTTTGTACTTTTTTCACAAACATTGTTCGTATGATCATTCGACGAACATTTTTTGTACTTTTACAAACATTTGTTCGTAAATGTTCGTAAAATGTTCGACAGGAAAACAAATGACAAAATTTAACGAACATTATTTTGTATGTTTACGAACATTTACGAACAAATGTTTGTAAAAGTACAAAAAATGTTCGTCAAATGATCATGTTACGAACAATGTTTGTGAAAAAAGTAAAATCTTTTACGAACATGTTTGTGGATTATACGATTCACGAGCATTTCGTAATTCCCCCATAGAAATTCACAAACATTTACGAACATTTTTACAATATATTTTCTCCTGTGCGGAAAATTTGGCAGTAAATTCTAAGGTGAAGGAAATGTATGCAAATGGCCATCAATCGATAATCCTAAGCTCTCAGTCAGTGTATGACAGTTTGAAATAAATATTTATTGCTTCATTTTACAGGCTCAGAATATTCTCGAGAGTCAGTCTGAGTCTATTTTGATCCTAAACCCAATACGGGTTTCAGACCTAAGACTTAGCCACTTGATTTACCTTCTCCAGTATCTTATCAGACAAGATTTTTGGGAAAATTTTGACTTATAATTAAATATTACGACTAAATGGTTCATTAGATTATGAAAAACCATTAAAATTGGTTTGTTCTTTGAATTTCAAGACCTTGGAGATCTGCATTAAACCTCCAGCTGAAACCTATATGACTTGGAATCTAAAGCCCTAGACAGACCTGAGGATCAGCCGAGAAACGGCTTAGCGTAATTACATTAGAAATAGTGGTTAAACTACATTTCCATCATTTTCCATTAAGTCGTTTCCCGGCTTAAGTCGTAAGTGTGTATAGGACATTAAGCTTAAGCTTTGTAAAGAAGATATGCAGTTTGGATTCAACAGCAATGTCTATTACATTTTTCAGACAAGAAGCTTGGTCCAGTTCGTGAAGGTATTGAATTTTTGACAACCAACAACTGCAGAAATATTCCGAATTTTGATGGATCATTTACTCTTAGCATATCGCTCCTTGGAAATTACAAGGGGCCAAATAATTTTCGGCCATTTTTCAGAAGACAGCATGAAACATTCAACTTTGTGTAAATAAGTATCTCAATTTAATTACTGAACAAAAACAATTTATTTCTTTTCTATATTTGTATGAGCACTAATATAAACATCTAAACTTTTATATTTTTACCTTTCATTTAATGAGTTAGCTCCTTGTTCTAAATGATGTGCAAATTTTGCTGAAATTAGAATAACAAGGGATCAACTTGCTTGAGTTAGTCCCCTGTTTCACAAAAATTTGAACGTTGAATATATTTTGTGCCCCTTTACTTCAAACAAAATTATGCAAGTAATCAAAAAGATTAAAATTTTGAAAAACTTTTCTAATAATGAAATTTAATGACTTATATCATCTGAAAATTTATTAGATTGTCTTTCAATTGCACTTAGCATTAGAATCTCAAAATCGCAAAAAAAGTGAAAGCTCCTTGTAATTTCCAAGGAGCGAATATAGTCCTCAGCGGACAATTTTCCACAAATTTCTCCTTTAAAGAAATTGAAGCTGTTAAACCACTTAGATAACTGCCTGGTTTGAAGACAGTAAAACGTAATTTAGAATCACTCCTCTTTTAAGAACAAAAATCATTACTATAGTACAATTTTGAAATATTTGTTAAAGCTTTGAAGACTCAAAAGCTATTAGAATGTTTTATGAGTGACATACATACCCTTAAAATAAAACAGAATGTATTTCAATTATCGTAATCCTTATTCATGTCAGCGTGTCATTTACATGAAAATTATCTGATAAATTCCAGTGCCATAATATTGGGGATGTCATTCCGATAATTTTCGCCCTAAGTTATTTCGAGTCTTATTATTAAATCATCCATGAATTAGTTCAAATTGGTTTAAGATTTATGCATTATTTGATGATTTACGGTTCGATTATTTTATGATATAATAGACAGGTTCAGAATTAGGAAAGTCTTTAATCTGCTTTACTTGATGAATTTTAGGATGGTGTATATGTGTATAATTTGGCTTTAAGTTCTGAAAGTGTGGGATAGTACGGAAAATTTCAAGAAAGCTCAACAAACAATGACCAAAAAAGTTCATAATGCTTATTTGGTAGATAATTCAAAAATGGTCTGAAAATTTTGAAATAGGGGAGACAGGGGAGATTTGGGATAGGGGTAGTGTGAGACAAGGCTTTTTTTCATTAATTTTTTAAATAAATGGGATTTATCCACTACTCAATCGTAGGCAACATTAAGAAGTATCCTGTTGATAAAATTGATAAAAATTGTATATTTTGACGTCTCAGTTTTCCTCTTTGTATTATATATCAGCGATATATAATCAAAACTTTTTCATCTCATTAGCTAGCAGTCTAACCTGGGAACATATTTTTATAAAAGTTTCAGAGATTATATGCTCTTGTTTTTTACTTAAAGGTTTTAAATACCAAAACTACACGCGGGGATGTTTGGGACACCTGGACGGGGATGAATGGGACGTTGATTTTCGACAAAATTGTAGGTGGCGTGCAATTTTTTATTGTCAAAATTGAGAGTAATGCCCAGTTTCTACTAGAAATCTCCCTCTTGTGCAAACTTTAGCAGTTGAACAGTTGTTTACAGGGACAATTAAACCATGAATGTCTTGGGAATCAATAATTTACTCTCCAGAGGATATTCGATCTCTTTGCTCAATCCCGTTAAAAACTATTTTCTCGAAAATTTCTCGAGCAATATCCTCTACAATTCTCACAAATTCTCCAGAAAGGGCAAGACGAGAGCTTTTTCAGAGAAATAAGGAAAACACATGTATGCAGTTGTCGTAAAATCAAATAGGAATCTGTCAATGACTTCAAAACTAAAAGTTGCAAGAAAATCTACTCGCCTAAGGAATTTGATGATAATGATTGCAATACTTAGAATAAAAAAAACCAAAGAAAGGTAGATAGAAAATAAGAAGAAAATACTTTAAATAATTGATTGACAATAAATGACTCTACCGTACTAATAAAATTGATATCAATTTCTAAGTATGAAATAAAAGATGAAAAATTTTTACTTTTATTAGAAATTTTTTTAATATAGTATTTAAAATTAATTAACGTGCTCCAATAATGCAAATTATGCGAGAAAAAATGCGTCCCAAACATACCCTTTTGCGTTCCATACTGCCTCACATCAGGGAGGTTTAGGACAAAGCGTCAAGTTAAATGTTTTATCTTCTCCAAGAAAACTGAGCGATTTTATAAGTTCTATTGAGTACTTTTTATAAAGTCAATATCCATAAGTATCGTATAGACCGTATAAATATTCTGCAGCCACAGAATGGTGGCTGGACTTTCCGGTTACTTGTGGCCCGGTTGCCTGTGAGCAAAAGCAAAGTGAGGGGGGACGGCTACAGGGTTCTTTGCAGTACCTTCAGTGAGGCAATGGAACTATTTGCCAGCCCCCCTTCACTATATTCACTCTCAACCCAGTCGGGCTGAGGGTCCACCTTGTCTTTGTCCTCCCGGGGATTGGAGCGGTCATGTTCCTCCCAGTGCTACGCGTTGAAGTCACTGGCTGTCGTTTCGATAAAAATTTAAAATAAATAAATAGATAAATAAATAAATAGATAAACAAATAAGGATTATATAAATGAGAAACAGATAGAGTGTAAAGAGCTCTATTTATGTGTCAAGTCATAAAACTACCCCTCAAAAGAGAGGGTAGACACAAAACACATAAGGAGACAGCACACTTCATATGTAACTTTAGAACGTTAACACACATATTAAAATTGGAGGTGACCTTAGAGGCATTTACCAGGACTAATTGTCCCGAACTCTTGACCGCCCGTTGTAGTCCATAAATTCGTAATATATTACGATGGAACTACGAAGGGCGATCATAGAAATCGCGTGCGCTACGCGTTCAGAGGCGACTCCAAGCTTTTGGAGTGCCTGCATTGTCGCCGGCGGGATAGCTCCGCGTGTACCCACGACTATGGGTAACACTTCACCCGGGGCTACTCCGAACCTTTGGGCCAGTGTAGACACCAAATGTCCATATTTATTGATCTTATCCTGCCGTCCGTCGTCGAGTCCCGTCCCGTCCTCGTGGCGGACTGTCACGTCGACCACTTGGAGCCCTTCCCGATTTTGTACAATCAGGTTGGGTCTGAGACGGGCCCCGAACGGCAGGGTGATCGGAGCCTCCTTGATGATTACGGCCGCGGGATCCACACGGGCGATCTCCAAGACAATAAAATCGCGGATTCGGTCATGACGATCCGACAATTAATATTTGGCTGCGGACGGAACCTGTTCAGGGCCACTCGGTTTCCCAGCGTGTTTGTTCGCATTCTCAGCGCTGTAAGGAAGCCGCTTGGTTTCAGCATCTCAGGCCGAAAAAGCCAGCTGTTACCAAGGCAACTGTCCTTAAAGGCTGCTGTCGCGGATCCCTGGGCTTTGCTTTCCGTCCACTGCATCAACATTTTTTTCTTGGAGTTTTGCTTGAAGGCCTCTACTTCTTTCACCGATGAAATTGGCCAATTTATGCGCTCCGAGTTCGCGATTTTTCGGAGTCTTGACTCCAGGCCTCCCTCAACAGCCAAACCACACATTGTAATACACTGTTGTGATTTTTTGGAATACTGTCTCAAAGTCAAAACATGAAAAAGTGTCCCAACCTCCCCGGTCTCCCCTATTTTACAAAATGAAATAATAATTATAAATAGAAAAATTCAGGACAAGGTGGTTGAATCAAATTCAGAATATTGCCTTGCAACACCTTGGGATCGAACACGAACATCTTCCTGAAGTGGCGGAGGATCGACAGGCGTAGGCTGTTAACCTTAATGTCACAGGGATTACCGGTTGAAAATAATGATGATGATGATATTAGAAGAATTTGGAAATAGTATACATGAGCAGAAACATAAAATCTACTCTGGAAAATATTCATGTTAAGCGGATAAATGGATCTTGTTCAAATTTTGCCAAAAGGATGTTGTTTACCAATTTAACAATACTTTCAGAGTGGTGAATTTAGTATACAATAAAGTCAATCCTTACCCGAACTATAACAGACTGAAAGAATGTCCATTCATATTCAAACTGACCTTTAGACGCAGAGCAAAAGGGCATGCTGATCTAACACCAACCGTGTCATAAGAAAACAACGAAAATAAAAGGTAACGATTACTAAATTCCCAATTTACAGAAGAACCTTCAATCATTCCAGTTAAATCAAAATTGCAATCAGTAAAACTTTGAAGGTCTATTCTCGAGATAGTAAACCACTTGAGACGATAGCCTATGCCTTTCGTCAGAATTAGGATGCTCATAAAAAGGATGTGAAAAGAAGGGTATGTCGTGAAGCTTAACGAGACGTTATAGTGTTCCCAAGTCTCAATTCCCTGTGAAATGAAAAGTTTACGATTTGTCTGCATTCCTTGGGCCATTTGATTTCCCCATGAGGCATGATGTTTCGTCTCAAACATTTTCATTAGGAGGAACTTCTTCTGTCTGCTAGGTCTGCTATCTTAATTGCGCGCACGCTATATCGCAATTCATGTCACGATCTATTTAATTTTTCATGCCATAATCCCCATCATATGTAAATGAGACAAAATATTCTACAAGCTCTAATGTGATTTCTATTGCTACTTATATTCACTAAAATACGCTGTATTGCATTTGATATAATGGGATGTGATGTTTTTGTGCTGGTAAGGGAGACACGTGAATAAATTGGTAGTAAAATAAATTGAAATTGTTGCTGGTTTGTGTGATGTCAGGATCACGAGGAGCAAGTTCATTAGACTATGGTGTTTGGAATGGAAGCATTAAAGAGCAATACTTTATGATTTGTGTGAGTTGTGACAGGTGTCAGTGATATGATTTTTTTTCCAGGTGCGGAGAGGTGCCATAATCTTGCTCAGGGATTTCTGCGCCCACAATAACCGGTAATCCATGAACTTGGTCACAAAATCAACAACACCAATGGTCAATGGCCTTTGGAGAATTGTCGAAAAAGTCGAGCATGAGTGTCTTGGGGCGCGGGAAGATCCACTTAATCATCAAAATACCTGGAAGAATTGTGAATTAATTCAGTAAATTGAGATGAAGGAGTCATGAGATTAGGTAAGCGACCATTTCCCGTATATTCCACTATGAATCTTGGGAGATAGTAAATGTTGAATCCATGCGAAAATCACCAACTTATGCTAATTGGATGTCGTTCAATTTATTATTTGGCATAAACTATCTACCTTTTCTTCTTATGTTCTCTCATGTATCTTTCCCTCCACCAACATATTTATGCTATATTAAATTTTTTTTCATCATCTCTCTCGCTTTTTTTTCCTGGCTGTGGCCAAACACACAAATAAGATAAAGAACGGTACTTGAAAGACCTGAGCATGGAGTCTTTTTCGCGAAAACAACCTTTATATTCGCTTCTCCTTCCTTTCAGGTGCGTTTTGCATGAACAAGAGAGTCACGGCACTGGTTCACAGTTAAATTCGAGGTCGAATGGAGGAAGAAAAGAAGGAATTTGTAACACTTTTGATTTAGGGCCTCATCTGGTTGCTTCCTCTTCTTAACACAAAAAAAAGCAGTGCACCAGAGTGCTCCAGACCGTGATTCTCTCTAGACATCCCACTTCTCATGTTTTATAGCCTTTCGATTTTTTCCGTCATTTTTGCATGCCAACAACCCATTAAAAAAAGAACTTTTAATATTGTCATAATATGATAAAATTACTCCACTGCATTTGTCTTAAATCATCCTCCAACATCACTCATGCAAATTGCCCCACCAAGAAAATAATGCCATAATAATAGTTTCATTTCACTCATCAATCATACGATGTGGTGGTCAATCATTGACTCTGCCAGCTTTTTTTTAACATCATCAATAATCACGACATTTAATTCACTTTACATGAAAACGTAATTCCCTGGTGACAACTTCTATTAATTGGATAAAATCAGCAAAGAAAAAAAGAACCTATGAGCAAAAACATTCTTTGCGTGTACTTCATGGCGACATGAAAGTTAACTATAAAGCTGAGATTAATCTCTCCCAATAATTTTACAGTTTACCTATGGGCACCTTAACTAAGGTGTTAATGCGTGAAAAATTGCTAAACAACCCAAACATTAACGGTAATCAAAGTATAGGTAAATGTCTAAGGCTCTACATTACAGACACTTTACTTGCAATATTTACGTAATAATACTAATAAATTTAAAGAAATAAAAAAAATATTTGGAATTTAAAAAAAAATAGAACAGGCCTGTACTAAACTCTATCGATAGAATTTAGTACATACCTGTTCAAAAATTAAAATTTTTTTCTGGTGGTAAAGATATTTGAAGTACATCCAGTGAGCTTTATTGCACTTGATTTCACGAGGCGGGATTGACAACTCCATCCCTGTGTGAAAAAAAATGTTAATACATGTCTAGAAATCCTGCTTGCGGGAAGGTCTTGCTCCTCTATGGTATGTTGTGTCTGGCCGCATTATTAATATTTTTATACTGCTGAATTGTACTTTCCTATTCCATATAGTAATTTATTCATGATTATCAGTGGAACTTTGTGGCTTTATAGATTACTACAGTCCACCTTCTAAGGTGCAAATGCTTTCAAGTAGGGCCTACATTACAGCAATTTAGTACGAATAGTAGTACTAAAATTGCTGTCGATAAAAGTTCTGAATTTGTTCTATAAATAAGTGGAAGAAAACAATATCAATTATACACATCTCATTAAAACTTAGTACAACATAAAGGAAGGCTCGAAAGACTTAATACTATAACTGGTTCATACTACTTGCAATCCTATACTTGTACTAAACTTAGTAGTGATAATAAAAATACTATATTTACAAAAAAAATAATAATAAACATTTTTTTGTGTTTAGTAAGGGAATAGGGAAAAGCGCGCTACCTTCGAACGACTCAAGCTTTGGAGATTTCAATTTTCTGAGAATTTGAGGCATTGGACTAGTTTTTAAAAATGGGCCAAATTCAACATTGAATAAAAGTGATTTTTGCGAAGCATAAATCGTCCAAATGTAGCGCGCTTTCCCCTATCCAAAAATTCCTGAAAATATATTCTTAAATATTGTGTACATTCATGTACTAAAACAATAAAAAATAAAATTAACAATTTTCAAAAGATTGAAGGAACATTTATAAATGTCTTCAAAGTACAATACAATATTTGGGTTGGGACATTCATCTATTAAACTTGTTATTTAGAATAGACTAGCCTAGCCCAAATTTTTAGTACTGTGTTTTTGAAGAAAAAAAAACTGTATTCCATTCAGAATAGGTTTCGAATTAAGCTAATCTACCCTAAGCTTTACCCCGAAATAGGCTGATATTTATTGTATATTTATTAAAAAAATTTCTAATCCGAAATTAAATATTTAGTACATTCACGTACTAAACCAAATACAGAGCAAAATTTGAAGTTTTTTGAATAAATCCAAATATAATATTATATATGTATTGAATGCAAAAGAGTAGTTTTAGAGTGAACTGAAGATTTAGTACTTGCGAGTACTGAACCCTGTACTAATGACTTTTTGTAAAATCGATCGCTCGGAACAAGAAACGAATAACTCGCAGTGGATAAATTTTACAGGAGAACGATTTGAAGCTGAGATTTTACATGCAGAGTATAGGATTTTTAAGATTTAAAATCTCTATAACTTTGAAAATCATTATCCTTCAAGTGTAATATTTACAGGGAAGGTAGATGGTGTAAAGAATTATAAAAAAAACGAAAAAAAACTATTTTTGTAAGAAATCGAGTTGTTCGACAAATTGTGTTATCACACTTGCACATTAAAATTTTAATATAATTCACATTAATTGTCGCTGGTGAGAGTCCAAATGTGTAATTTGTGTATTTGAATCATTTTATATTCAAAATTTGATCTATTTGTTGATAAAAAGGTAGACTTGGCCCGCAAAATTTGATATAAATTGATTTATAGCATTAATGCGAAAAATTAATGCGATTTTCTCATTATTTTTTTAATGTGAAAAATATTTATGCTTTAGGTAAATTTAAACTTATTTTTGCAGGCCAAGTCCACATCTTTATCAATAAATAGAAAAACTTCAAATATTAAGTGACTTAAAGACACAAATAACATATTTGGACGCTCACAAGCGACAATTAATGTGAATCACATTAAAATTTTAATGTGCAAGTGTAATAACGCCGTTATATTCTGAGTGGTCGAAGTTGTGTCTGTTGAGTAAATTCAACTTATATTATGGGAGTATTCAAAATTTTCTGATATGGCATGTATGTACTAAACAATCACTCCTTGGTTTAACAGTTAAGATCAAAGTACAAATAAGTAATAACACAAGTATCGACACACATTTTATTTTTCGTAGATAAAAGCAAAGAGTAAAGAAAATTCTATTATCAAAAATGTTCTTAGTACATGTATGTACTAAAATATCCGAGATAACTGGATTTTTAAATCATACTACAATATAATAACAATAAAATAAAAGACCACAAGCAATGCAAAAAAAATGTTTTCTGCTCTTTAGGTTTGGTATATCTCTGTTTAAGGGGAAATTTTTTACAGTACTAAATTAGAAGAGTGGCCTTATCTTTGTGGTAAAAGTCAAAATATAATCGAAATTTACAACCAGTTTAAGATCAGTGCAAGATTTGTAAACCAGTGAGAATAAAATAGAGGAAATTAAATTCTTGACATTAAATTATTTTTTAATGTTACTAATTTTTGTATGCGAGAAGTCCTTTAGGAGAAAACGGTCTTCGGAAATACTAACATAAGAACGCGGAAATTAAAAAAATCCGAATTTAACGTAGATGATACCTTTTAATTAAAAGAAATTATGAGTGTCACTTTCATTCTCCCCCGTTGATAATTGCAGTGAAAACTTTTGAAAGAAATCCCTATGTTGAGATGAACTCATTAATCTGTTTACAATCTCGTCTCGTTTGCTCCACATTGTTACTGTTGTGCCAAGGATGGGATGAGCCTTACACAAAAAAAAAGTTTATTCAGAAAAATCCCCCGATGTAAGAGATATCAGAAGCCATGGATGGAGACACTAATGGCTCCTGCTTTCATGTTGAGTTTTGTTGGATGGAAAGTCCATGTATACAACTTTAGTAGCACCTAAAGTATTAATTTCATGTCTTCACCAGTTTCTATGACTCAGTCATAAAATGCCGCAATTACACTCTTCATGGACCGACGTCACTTGAGGGCTCCTTCGCGTATTCAGACTAAACATGATGTAAGTTCTCTCCTGTTTTATGGACCTTTTTTCCAACTCAACCAAAGTATCAAATGACTCTTGGTAACAATATTATTATCCGTTTGTTTGCATCTGCTGCAGTGATCAATCTTGTCGAAGATGATTCAATGATGAAATAATAAATCGTCTTCGAGAAAATGCAATTAATACGTCTATAAATAAATCGACGATAGTGTTTCATCTAAAAAAATATCAAGATTGACGAGGAAAAACGAAAGCTTTTATGTACTGCTGATGATGCAGGAAAACTTCAATTAACTCTCAAGACGATAAAGAATAGAATTAATGTTATATATATATATAGCAATGGCATTTACTACCAGAAGACTTCAACAACTCTATTTTATTTCAATGCATATTTTACTTTGTCGAAAATGTAATACAAAATTTTACTAAAAGCCATACCGCAAGTCATTGAACTTTAAAAAATTTAATAATTATTATTATTTTGATAGATTAATTCCAAAATAAAAAAAGGCTTTTACTTTTTATTATTTGGTTTGACGCCCGATTAAACAAGTGCAAAAAATCAATAAAAAATTATTGGTTTCCACAATGTATATTAGTATTTTATGGCCAGTGCATAAAAATACATTTATTTTTGGAATAATAGCTCAAAGGACTTTTACCAATACAATTTGAGTCTTTATATTATATACATACATACATTTGTTGTTAAATGGCCGTGTTTACATTTTACTATAGTCAATTTCCCATAAATTAAAAGCAATGAACTGAAAAAAAAATTAATGTAAGTATCACAGAACCTTTTTGTGAGTTAGGGAGAAGTGGGGTACCTTTGAAAGTAGGGCACCTTTGAAATTGGAATCACCTATGTTTAAATGGAATTGAGCCATATAAAAATGTAATTTAGCTTCTCTATCTGTTTGTGCACCAAATTTATATTATGATAAGGCTCAATTTCATTTAAAAATAGGTGAAAAATCCAAATTTCAAAGATGCCCCACCCAAGAAGCAAAATAGCTGCCTTATAGAACCAAGTATTAGACAAGTCTTTTAGTGCACTTTTAAAAGACTTAAAGTGAAAATTTTCTGTTGAAATTCCTATAGCAGCTCTTAAGATCCTTAAGAGTGCGCCACTTTAATTATAAGTTAATCTTAGTGATGGAAGCAAGAGAGTTATAAGTAAATAAATAGATTTTTGGTTCTATAGTGCTTTACTTAGGGAATTCCACAAGACTATTTTAAGAAAAAAAAAATTCTGCTTGGGCACTTTCCCCTAATTCTGAACAAAAATATAATAATTATAAAAAGATGATTTTCTTTAAATGGTAAATATCTCAAGCAATTTCATTATTAACGCTCCTCAGAAAAAAATTAAACAATTTTGATTAAAAAATCGACATCCTTAACTTGAAAAAAAATCACGGTCGACACCTTCAAATTTTTAGTAGGGGAAAGCGTGCTACCTTCGGACGATTTAAGCTTCGCACAATTCATTTTTTTAACCACCTCTAAACAGCGTCTGATCATATGGTCGTAGAAGAAAAACTTTCTTGTCTCATCAAATACAGCACCGTGAGAATAGTGCCAAAAAAATTTTTTCCTAGTTGAAACGCCCTACTGTATACATACATAGGTCCTAATCGATTATAAAGGAGAATGGTCAAAAGTAGATGGGCGATGGTCCCGGAATCGCCACAAACGAGAGTAGGCGCATTTTGTAGGTACTGATATAAGATTAAAACATTGCCGGAACCCAGGACGATAAACGCTGGGAGTCCTTGTAAAATAGCGTTTATCCTTCCGAAATATCGCTGTTTTGAGAACGAATGACTCAAGAACGACTAAAGCGATGTTGATGAAATTCGGTATAGGGTCAGTGTATTACTTAAACTTTTTATTCATGCATACCAACCCCTCCCCTGACCCTCCATTCTTGTAGCCCCCATACAAAATGAGGCCATTTTATCTTACGACTTCTCTCTAAAAAGAGGTACAATGCTGAAATACGGCATGCGAACAAGGCTTAAAGATAACTTTTTAACCATACATACCGAACTATTCTTCCATCATCCCTTCTGGTAGCCCCCATACAAAATGAGAGCATTTTACCTTATAATTCCTTTCTGAGAGGAGGAAAAAAGCTAAAATTCGACATGGGAACAAAGCTTAGGGAAGACTCTTGAACTAGCATACCACCCCAACACCCACCTGTCTGATAGTGCCAATATAGAAAGAATTCCTTCGCACAAGGTGTTATTAATCCACTGAATTGCATATTAGTACAACTTCTGTAGACAATAAATCGGGAAGCAACTCCAAAACCTTGATTACAATATCAAAAAAATCACCACTAATGCCAATTAGATTATACAATGAGGATATGTTTCTATCTTTCAAGTACCAACAGATCTTAATGAGGCGAAAAATAAAATATGAAAAATCTGGAAAATGATTGTTAACATTATTACTTATTCATTTTTTTCATTCAATCAAGTTCGATCAAAAAGTTTTTCGTGAGGATTGTTGAAAATGTCTCTTTTCAGAAAGGAGTTATAAAGCAAAATGCTCCCAATTTGTATGGGGGCTATTAGAATGGAGGGTGGGGAGAGGGGGTGGTATGCATGGATAAAAAATTTAAGTAATACACTGACCCTATACCGAATTTCATCAAGATCGCTTTAGCAGTTCTTGCGTAATTTGTTGTCAAAATAGTGATTTATCGGAAGGATAGAGGCTTTTTTACAAGGACTCTCGGCGTTTATCGTCCTGGGTCTTAAATTTACTTACAATGGGTTAAAGTTTTACCACGGGGCAGTGGACGCTAAATCCACAAATATTTTACTTTTACAAAATTGAATCACATTTTCAAATTTTTATCGATTAAATTAATATATTTGTTCATCTATGTAAAATTGGTACGAAAGTAACTTAAAATTTGAATATTTATTAAAATATTTGAATGAGAAAAATGTTTAAAGACGCGGATGTAAATTCAAGAAGCATATCAAATAATAGGGCTCTAAAGAACCACTAGTTTTTCTATCAAAATTACTTATGAATAAATTAAATTAAAGTAATTGTAAGCTTTAATATATTTCTACGCAGATTTGGATATGATGCATCATCCAGGAAGAATAAGTCAAAATGATGAATTTCCCTCCTAAAAAAAAGAGACCTTAAAGTATTCAATTAATCTACATAGAAGCACTTACAGTATCGTCATCATCCAGCATTAACGAAGTCAAACAAGTGAAAACAGATTAATTGAATAAAAAGTTCCCATAGTGAGTTAAAGAGCTATAAAATTCCCAGAATCACTCTTGAATGGAGTATAACTGGTGTGACTCCCTTTTTGCGCCAAATTCTCTTCCTCTAAGTGTCTAGGTCATTGAAAGTGATCTCCGATTGTAAAGTTTGGCGTTCGAAACAATGAGGTAACATGGAGAATGACGGGCATTGAGGTGTTCCATTTGGTTGTAATTTGACAATTTGTGTTAGATATTAAATGGTAGATAAGACGGTATTAAATCATAGAAGCTTACATAATCATACATCTTAGGCTATGATTAGATTTAGAGGAGGTATAAAAATGCTCAGAGATTAATTGTTCTTTACACTGATGGTGTTTGTCTAAGGAATCACCTGTGAAGTCATGCTTTTTGCATTGTACCAAGTTTTTTTTTTCATACCGGCACAACTCATCTCTTGTTGAGTTCTTGATCATCAGTCTATAATGGGATTAGAAGATCAGAGTGCTGAAGCCACGGTGGATGATATTCAATGGCGCCTGGACCTTGATACATCGAATTTGACGGCCAGCAATTATCACACGAGTATGAATTACGAGTGGAATTTGCAGATGTTTGCCACTTTTCTAGACAAACTCCGGCTTATCTGCTAATCAATTGGCCTTTTTTCCCATCCCACACATCCCATTGTGAACTCAAGATGATAATTTAAAGGTATACTCACTTTCATATTGGATTATTTCTGGAAATCACTTAATCTTTTCACTCCTCATGATAGAGTGGCAGAAGAGAAATAAAGAACAATTTGAGGCAATTTTTCATGCGTCGAGATATGTTTTTTTCTTCCGCACGAGAAAACTGACCTATCCACAGAATTCTCCGTGATGAAGATGCCTCCTGCGGCATGTACCAGGGTCACTTGAGCAAGTGTCAGTATTTTTTTCTTGCTGTCCCATCCTCCTGCCCTGCAGAATGCCACAACTCACAATCTGGTGGTATGAGACAAAGGGGGCAAAGAACGCATCATTTTCATTAAATTCTCTTCCCTTCCACCACACACTAGAGGGTGGTCCGCAAAGTTAGTGGACTGTTATGGCATTCACATATTACAATGCCTATTATATATTATATAATATGTGTATACCCTTCTGTGGCAACCGATATTATCAGCCTAATAATGAAGTAATTTCCCCAAATCTTTAATGAGAACTTTAATGCTTCATGTTAAGTTATTTTGCCAAAATTCATAAGAACACACAACAAACCCTGGAGGAATATTAAAAAAAGGCCTGCAATATTCTGAACATGAACATGGAATTCTCCTCTTAACTGGAGAGTTTTTTACTTACTTTATTGCTTAGCTTAGCTTTAAAAATATTGTTCTTTTATATTAAACTTTGTTCCTAAATGAACGCATTTTACCTAAAACGTTCCTATTTGATTTGAAAAAAAAAATCCAGAGAATTTATGTTTTCTCAAATTAAAAGACTTGAATTTTCTTCAAAGTAATCGATCCTGGAAAATATTCTTATAAGAGAATTGGAGGAAATTCAAAGTTCTTAATATCAAAAGAAGATAACCCTTTGAAGAATACTGAGAAAAAATAACATTGCAAAAAATAGATTCAATGTAAGGGAAACTGATTCAGCTGTGAGCATGGGGTAGCTGTAAGCACTTGTAGAGTGTACGGCTTATTCGCCACATGTCAACCCTGTCGACGGCTGTATCCCACTAATCTAAATCCTTTATTCCTTTGACACGCCCAACCTCTACCATCCTTATGGGTGCTGAAAGGTTGCTTTGGGGCTCCTACTGTTAGGTAAGTGTCCTCAATCTTCAATGAGTGTGCATCAGTCTCCGTGAACCGTTTACTCTCACAAGGGAGGTCATCGCGTCATCAAATTCTGATTGGCTTCATATTAAGAACATAGATGGGGATGGGCATCATAAGGATTGTGTCATACTCAAAAAGTGCTAAAAAATTTTTCTTTTAAGAAAAGCGACCAGAATGATTGCATGCAAAACTGTATATGATAAAGAAAATCCTAGAACCAGCAGATTCAGCAGTGGCGCAGTGGGCAAGCGGACGGTGTTTATAACGCAAAGGTCTCGAGTTCGATTCTTGCTTAGCGCCGTTTTATTTTTTATTTATTTTTTTATTCCTATTATTTTTTTTAATCATATACATTTATTTATCGTTTTTTTTAATCACTGACCGTTTTGTTTTGTAATTAATATAGCAATATTTGCTTTGCACTGTAATATACTTCTAATATGAATGTTTAACTCAAGTAGCGTTTTAAAAGCTCTTTTACGCGTTTGCTAATTTTAATTTTTTTTAAGGAATAGAAATTAAGAATTCATCCTCATATGGTCTTATTTGTCCTAGATTTTGTCCTAGAGATTGTTTAGAACATCCAACAAACCTTCGAGAAGTGGCCTAAATCTCGTCTAAACACCGCATTATTCTGAGGAAACGATGTGACTGAAGTATTTTATTAAATTAAATACTAGAATGCACGTAATAATATTAAAACTTATATTAAAGTCTCTTGTGTATTTTATTATTTTACAGAATTTCATTTTGAAGCTGTATTTATTATTTAGTCTTAAGGTTTTGAGCCTTAGTGCTATGATTTATTTATTTTTAATTTGATTATTTTTAACAATTAGAAACCGCATGGAATCAGGTATGGAATGTAGGAGAAGTAGGGCATCTCTTAAATTGAGCTTTTTCTCAAATTTTTAAATAGCGGTGTGCTTTATCATCATTCAATTCACGTTCATAGTTGCTTTGTCAGTTTCATTTAAAAATAGGGTAGAGTAAGTACTTTTCGCCACCTTAAGGTTTGACACCCTTATAATTCTTACACTTTTTGTCGAAATAAAATGAAATTTTGTGTACAAGTGCTTTGAAGCATTGGCTATCTATTGAACCAGGGGACTTTCCGGGAACTTTTGAGTATCTGGTTGAAAAAGTACATTTCCTGCAACAATGCATGTTTCAGTACTTTTCGCCACCTTTTAAACACTTTTTCGCCATTGTGTAAGCACTTTTTCACCACTTGTTTTCAATTGATTTTTAAGAAGCAGCAGCTTCCGAAAACCCCCAAAACTACACGGCACAGTACTATTCATATTTACTACCGATACGAGACAATTATAAGAGTATTTCGAATGATTTTTTGCACATTTTTTGTTTGCGACAAAAATCAATTGACAATTACGTCTGTTTCAACTAAATTCCACGAGGTGCGCCACTTGTAAAATGCTTGGAAAAATGAGTGGCGAAAAGTACTTACACAGCCGAAAAAAGTAAGCCCTATTTCACCACATCCGTATTTCCTTATTTTTTTGCAAAACTTATTAAAAAATGATATTAGAGCGAAGCTTAGTTAATAACAAAGTGACTTTCAGTGAAAAAATATCAAGTACTGTACTGCAAAAACATAAAATATTGCAAGACAATTTGTCTGAGCGTTGACAAGTTTATTAAGAACTCCATATTTTTTTGGTGACTGTTCACGTTCACCTTGTCGACAATTTCTTCAATTAACTTGCAAATAATCTAGTCGGTGGAGCACCAGTTATGGTTTTCTGATCCGTTGGACTAGAGGTTACGAAGTAATAGTCATTTCGTAGTTCCATGAGCTCATAATTCCCTGAAAAAGTGATTTTATTTGTAGGTGGCGAAAAAGGGCTTACTGGCGAAAAAGTACTGACTCTACCCTAGGAGAAAAAGCCCAATCTCAAAACCGCCTCACCTCCTTTAAAAAAAAAACTTTTATATTGAATTGTAAGTATTTTTTACTATATTTTAGTAAGCAGTTTAGGTTTTTTTTACCTTTTTGTGCATTTTGATAATTCTTACAGATGATAATAATATTTTCGCCAACCATTTTTTTTTATTTAGCTGAGATTTTTTACAATCCCAGATTTTATCATTATAAATCCTAAATTTTTATGTTGAAATTCACACGTAGGTAATGACCTAATTTTATTTGATTTACAAAGTTGTGTGGATATTTAAAAAAAAATATTTAGAATAACATTCCAAGAAGAAAACAAGTTTTGAAAGGTTCACAAATAAATTGCGTTTATTGTAACAAAAGATATTATAAAAATGAATCATTTTTTATTCCATGAAATCATAAAAGCGAGAGATATATGCTTGGTTTATTGCATTTGAAATCTGGGAAATATTCTTTCTCACATTATAATCAGAAGTAAAATATAAGAAATTGGTGATCTTTTGTGCAATGGCTTTAGAATTCTTTTAAAATATCTTTTTTCATATTTCAATAAAACGTTTAGAAACATTTCTTTTATCCTTGATATTTAGTTAATAAATTATAGAAAATGATTATATTTTTCTTTATCAATTAGGAAAAAAATGAAAAATGAAATAAGTAATCTTATAAAACTTTGGGGGTGATACTAACCTTGAGAAATACAACAAGTTTTAGTTTTAATATTTTCTGGTTTTGGACCTTTTCTCCTAATATCTTTGAAAGTATTCCGTATTTTTATTTAAATTATTCTTACACTACTCATTGTTCACTTAGCCCTTAGTTTCTATTAACACATTTCACATATTCATCCTACAGAAACTTAAAACAATGAGTAAACTTGTAAGTTTAATAGTTCTATTGAATGGTTATGGAAAACATAGTAATGGTCATGCCCTGTAGAACTTGAGTAACTAAATTGACTAACTAGCTATTACTAGATTAAACAGCTTTCTAGTTCTAAGAATATAGGAAAACATCCAAGATTAGCTTTCGAACAATCTTGATATCTGACAATTTAGATATTATTCTTTTTCTATGTTTCCATAGAAATTTATAATCTATGTTATTTTGGATGTTGTTTTATTTCCAGTTTCCCACAATTTAGAACCAATTTTTCCAATCTATTCACTTATTCACTTAGCCCTTAGTTTCTATTAATACATTTCACATATTCACCCTGAAGAAACTTAAAACAATGACTAAACTCGTAAGTTTAATGATCCTATGGAAAGGTTATGGAAATCATAGTAATGGTAGAACTTAAGTAACTAAATTGACTAACTAGCTATTACTAGCTTAAACAGCTTTCTAGTTCTAAGAATATAGGAAAACATCCAAGATTAGCTTTCAAGCAATCTTTATTTCTGACAAATTACAGAATATTCTTTTTCTATGTTTCCATAGAAATTTATAATCTATGTTATTTTGGATGTTGTTTTATTTCGAGTTGCCCACAATTTAGAACCAATTTTTCCAATCTATATAGGCTAAAGTGGTACAAGTTGGACAGTGGTACAAGTTGGACAATGGTACAATTTGGACAGAGCTTTTTATCTTGATAAATATAGTAGGGGAGACCGGGGAGGTTTGGGACAGGGGTAGTGTGGGACAAGCTGATTTTTTCAATTAATTTTTGAAATAAATGGGATTTAACCATTACTGTATCGTAGGCAATATTAAGATGTATCTTGACTAAAAGAATGGATATCCTCAGTTTTATTGTTTTAATTCTATGAACATTTTTTTAAAAATTGATAAAAATTGTATATTTTGACGTCTCAGTTTTTCTCTTTGTATTTTATATCAGCGATATATAATCAAAACTTTTTTATCTCATTAGATAGCAGTGTAATCTGGGAACATATTTTAATAAAAGTTTCAGAGATTATACGCTCTTGTTTTTTACTTAAAGTTTTTAAATACCAAAACTACACGTGGGGATGTTTGGGACACCTGAAAGGGGATAAATGGGACGTTGATTTTCGACAAGATTGTAGGTGGTATGCAATTGTTTATTGTCAAAATGAAGAGTAATGCCCAGTTTCTACTGGAAATCTCCTTCTTGTACAAAGTTTATCAGTGCAGCAGATTTCTCTAACTACAGGGACAATTAAACCATCAATGTCTAGGGAATCAATAATTTCTTCTCCAGAGGATATTCGATCTTTGCCCAATCTAGTTAAAAACTATTTTTTTCGAAAATTTCTCGAACAAATTCTCCAGAAAAGGCAAGGCGAGAGCTAGCAGAGAATTAATGATAAAACAGGTACGATGCAGTTGTCGTAAAATCAAACAGGAATCCATCAATGAGTTCAAAACTAAGAGTTGCAAGAAAATCTACTCGCTTGAGGAATTTGATAATCATGATTGCAATATTTAGAATAAAAAAAAAGAAAAGAAAAGTAGATGGAAAATAAGAAGAAAATACTTTAAATAATTGATTGACATTGACAATAAATGACTACTGTACAAATAAAATTGATATTAATTTCTAAGTGTAAATAAAAGATGAACCATTTTTATTTCTACTAGACATATTTTTAATGTGGTATTTAAAATTAATCAACGTGTTCCAGTAATACAAATTATGCGAGAAAAAACGCGTCCCAAACATCCCCTTTTGCGTCCCATACTGCCCCATATCGGGGAGGTTTGGGACAAAACGTCAAGTAAAATGATTTATCTTCTCCAAGAAAACTCAGTTGTTTTCCAAGTTCTATCGAGTACTTTTTATAAAGTCAATACCCATAAGTATCCCATAGACCGCATAAAATTGTAATACACTATCGTGGTTTTTTGGAATACTGTCTCAAAGTCAAAACATGAAAAAGTGTCCCAAACCTCCCCGGTCTCCCCTACTGCATTTTTATTTGTATATTTTTAATGCTTTAGTTTTATAATTTGGTTTCTAGTGCTTAAAAACAAATTTTGTACTGTATTTATCAAGAAAAAAGCCATGTCCAACTTGTACCGGCGAATTGTCCAACTTGTAACACTAATTCCAAATTATACACTTTACCCTAATCAGATAATAAATTAAAATTGACTTAAATCTTGCTAAATTTTTAGTTATAAGCTCAATTTAAAACATAGAAAAAGATAGAAATTAAACAATAAGTCCTTAATGTATTTTGAAAGGTTTTCACTTTTTATAATTGGTCCCTCACATTCCAGAAGAGTTCTAAATAAAAATTTGTTTGAAAGCGACAGATTCCATGTGAAAATAAAACATAGAAAAAACATAGAAAAACATAGAAAATAACTAAATAATGTATTTGTCGTTCAAGAGTGACGCATTTAAACAGAGATGTTCCTTTGCTAGGCCACTGACTTGGAGACCAACCCACGGAATGTCTAGTGAAGATCTCACCACCACAATTCCAAGATAGTCGTGTCGCCAATAAAATTGATCAACTTATTGGATTTGGTCATAAATGGGAATAGAAAAACATTTTTGGACATTAAGAACTTATGCTCAAATGATGCTGAAGGCGATCATGGAGGGATGCAATGGCATGGGTATTTGAGGGAGTATGAATTAGCTTGTTGGGTGGTTAGAAGACAACAGACGATGGGTAAATTGTCGTGGCAAATATCGCAAAGTATAAAGTGAATAAGGTTAAAAATCTGAGAGAGACACTTAATCACCATTGCCCCGATGGACAAGAGAATCCAGTGTTTTGTGGTGGGGAGCTTTGAGACTTTGCGACTTCTTGGCAAAATTCTTCCACTTCCAACCGACCAAGAGCATCGTCGCTCCTGCCGATGATGATGATGGGCTCTGGCGCGAGAATACAAACACAAACTCCCGTGTTCTGATGCTCTCGCTCCCCCAAAGGAAAAGGTATATAAGAACCCACCGTGAGGCGCGATTGAGCAATACTCTTCGGCGGTCAGAGACGCGATGCGGTAGTTTCTCCCAGATCACGGATCAAAAGCCCAACATAGAAAAGTTCTGATCCAACCACCCCCTTAAACCGCGCTAAGTCCGGAAAAGTGTTTACTCTCTGGGGCCATCAGTGCCAAAGTGTTCGTGCATTTCACAAACAGTTTCGAAAAGCTCTGTGAAAAGATTTTTCCCAAAAAAAAAGAGAAAACTCACCCTCTTGTGCACCATGGAAATCAATTGATTTTTCCACCACGAAAAACTTTTCATCCGATTTTGGACTTACGAGTGAAAGAGTGCTTTTTTTGCGGGGGAGATTTGTGCCGAAGGAAAAATTGTATTTGTTAGCAAATATCTCATCTGGGAACTAAAAAAAACAGTGAATTACCAAGAGATATCATTGATAGGAGGTACGTGATTTTTATTCACAAACAAATATTGCAACAAATAAATTCCCCATGACAATAAAATTATTGCTCGGAAATTACTTTTTCTCCATTGACACAAAAATTATTGCAAGATGAACCTTGAAGTATACAACTCAATAAACTCACCGCATAGTTAACAAAAAAAGCAAAATCTCAATTGATAAATTGACTATCTTTATTCTTCTTTTAATAAGCAAGACATCTTCATTGTTAAACATACAGGAAGAATTATCTTAGTGAAAAATTATGTGTAATTTCTCACCCTCAATTAGTCTTAAAAGTGCCGAGATGAAAAAAAAATTCCAAAATCATCATATTAAAGCTCATTATAGAGTGTTGGGCAGTTTATGTTGGTGGAATATACTAAAATCCTGGTTGACAGAAAAAGTGCTAAAAAATTAGTTATAATTGCAGAACCATGAAGACCAATTTTCCATTTAGTGTAAACATAATTAGCAATTGAGCAATCAAAAGTGCTTCTTCAAGCTGAAAATTTTCGTTTTTTTTCTGCTAACATCTCAATGACCACCTAATACGATTAAAAAGTCATTAAAAGTGGTGTCTCACGTTTGATTTACTCAAGCACTCTACTCAATTTCTTGTACACATCGAAAATGATTAATTGCTCATCTTCGGTAGCCAAATCCAATTGTTGAAAGACAAACAATCCGGAAATTGTCCACGATAAATCACTTTTGAGAGGGAGTTTATTGAAGGGTTAGGGGAGTATGGGGCAATTTCTTACTTATCATTTTTTCACAACAATTTTTCAAGATGAATATGAACTGTATTCAAGCTAAAAGTATGTAGCACAATTCCTAAACGAGCAATATAAAAAGGTTTCCAGGCTTTGCACATACTCTGGCTTCGAACACTTAATATTTTTTTCATATTCCTTTATTGAATCTGACCTATTTTACCAGGAAATGTGTGACTTTAGACTATCTATTAAAATTATATAAGGGAATATAGGCATGGTTCGCACAGAGTGAACCTTCAAACGATGCGAATTTTCTCTTTGTTTGCAAAGAACTGACCTACCATTTCTCATCTCGTTTCACGAGCTCAATAATGATCTATCTTATGGCAAAGAAACGACGAACTAGCTCTTTGAAAACAAAGAGAAAATTTGCGTTATTTGAAGGTTCACTCTGTGCGAACCATACCTACATTCCCCTAAATCGGATTAATTAAAGGAATACGGGAAATATATGAAATGTTCGAAGCCACAGTGTGTACGAAGCCTGAAAGCTTTCCCCTATTTTCGAAAATCCCACGATAAGCAACCCATCTATCCTCTAAAGACAAAAAAGATACGTGATGCCATGAAGCAATGAGAAAATAATAAAATTATGCCATTGATCCATTGCATACCTCTTATTGCACAACATTTATGCTGGAAGCTTTCACCTTGACAGTGAATGTGCTAATCGTAGGCCAGACGAGAAAAACTTGCGCAACTTTCCCATTGAAACATTTATCGGTGTCTCGTGCCAACTTTTAACGATTTTACCTTCTTGCACCGAACACTGAGACAAATCCATTGGTGAACCATCCCATCGACATCTTCAATTTCTGCTATCGCGGATTTGGTTATGCGAAATTCTCTTAATCCACTAACGGGCTAATCCCACAGAAATTGACTCTTAATAAAAATTTAAATATTTCAATATAATCAAAGAATTACTCAACACACAATGTCAATGGCCGATAAAGCGAGTAAATATTAAAAGCTGAAACCAAAGAAATTTCCGCTTTATTGAAAAAGGTATACAAAAGTGATTTTTTGAAAGTCATCCGACTCACCTCTTTCTGGCAAAACTTGATCTTTTTTTTCGCAGAATGCAATAATTGAGATCGAGTAAAAACTGTGCCAAGTTTGCCCATCACTTATTCTTACATTAATTTTATCGGAGGGAACATCTTGAGAATAAAATTTTGGCAATTGCGCCAGCATTTTCTTGGACGATTTGTCCTCATTAATGTGGTCATTAAGATTTTTTTACACCTCATTCAAGGTAGAAGAATTTTTCGGGCAAAAAAAAAAGTATGAATCTGCACTTTTATCGATGAATATCCTTAGAATAGAGCCTCGGTATCACGGTATCAGTGTGGATAAATATAAATTGTTCATTTGGGAAACACATTCCTAAATTCTGAAATAAAGGAAGCTTAAGGTTTTAAGATAAATACTTAGTAGCAGTACCAATAATTTCTTGTTCTGAATTGAAAATTAAATATTTAATATACAACAAACTTAACCTAAAATATTTTTAGTAGTTTAGGATTTGAAAGGTCTTCTAGATAAGAGGTAAAATTAAAGACCACTTAAAGATGTTCGATATATTTTTCAGCTTAGTCGTTGTAAAGTTTGTTGAATTTTAGTTCAATACGTCTTTGATTTTAAAGGCGTATTTAAGTATGGCATTGTATAAATGAGCAGTAACAAGAAAATTGAAACAGTGATATTATCGTCCAAATTTTGGCAAAGGGAAAATAAAGGGCTTTTCATTCTATCTGCAACAAATTTAAATATTAAATATATAAATTAGACCCATTTTTGTAAAAAATGAAGTTTTTTACCGAATATAATTAGATATTTTACTGCTCATTTGTTTTTGCCTTTAAATATTTGTTCACATTAAAGGTCATCTCAGAATTAAAAGATTAATTAATTGAAATATAAATTTTGGATTTGTGAAAAAAAATTACGAATAATTCAGTTAACATTAAATTAAAAATTCCAACAATTTTATTTAAAAGAAATTTACTATAACAACATTTTAAATAAATTTAAGTCCCTTAAATTGATAAAATATACTCAAACCATTCTGAAAAAATATATATTCAGAAAAAATTTACCTTTTTTAGGAAATTCACGAAGAACAAGAATTCTTTAAAGATAAATGTTTAATATTTTGCAAATGCCTCATGTGTGGATTTATTTATTATCAATTCCAAAAGAGCTTTTATAATCATTTCTAAATCCTTACATTTTTGTCAAACTAATGGCTTAAATATTTTAAATCTTTTTCTTAATCTAAAACAATAAATCTGGGTAAATGAAATTGAGTTTAAAATGGTTTGAAAACGAGAATTACAAAGGAAACAGTGAATATCGTGTCATTTCCACCTATAACCCTTTAAACCTATTTAATATGAACATTCTTTCATAAATTCCTTATGTTTTTGTTGCATCTATCTATAAATAAACATCACAGTCACTTTTTTACAGATGCTTATAGTCAAAAATCATAGAAACACTTACGCATAATACTTCTTCGGTACAGTTCTAATTAAAAGATAATTAGAGCCAATTATTTGACTGATAATTTCCAATAAATTAGCACTCTACTCTTCTTTTATTACGCAAAATTTATTGATTAAATTCCAGGACTTTACGCCGGAACTTCAATTTATTTTTGATCCGATACTCGATTTTCTTTTATTTTTGCAAGATCATGCAAATTATTCTTTTGGTACATAAGGCAACATCATACAGATTAGTAACATACTCGTATTTTCATCGCAAAAACATCATGAAATCAAAGTGTTCACAGAACAATCAGTTTTTTTTTTTCATACAAATAAAAGAAGCTGTAGTGTGTAGGTATTTAATTTAAAAAGGTTTATGCAAAAACCATTAATCCATCTGATCAGGATTCTCAGGATATATCTCAGACCTACAGGTACCCTAGCACCCCTATAACCGTCAACATTTTTTTACAGTGATAAATGAATTATAAGAATTTAGAATTTTCTATTTTATTCGAAAGAGATTGTGCACTGGATCAAAAGTGGTGGATTGCTTACCCTATGATAAAAGCCTTCCTGATTTTAGTCAGGTTACTATAAATTTTTTCTAACATTAAAGGTATCTGATTTGCATTCAGTGATCTTCACTTTCTACCCTTTCTACACTGTATTTGATTCCACGCATTAGGACTGACTGTATGCTTGAATAAGAATAAAAATAATGCACGATAATCCGACAATAAAAAAATAATCCCATTTAGTGTTAATGTTAATTAATTTAATATTAATTTTCTGAGTATTTTTCCACAAAATGTCTCGAAACAGTATATACTAAATTTTTGCATAAAGAATTCTTTGAATACATTTAAGTTCAGTAATTATGCTAATTCTCAGGATAATATCATGCTCTAAAATGTAATATCTCTATATTCACATTTTTTAGGATATTTTGCTTTTCTTTTAACTATTAAAAACTTAATAAAAATAATATCCACTAAACAGAAAACAATATTTCGTAAAATTATTTATTCGTAAATGTTTGTGAATTCCGATTAGGTACTTACGAGAAGCTCATGTATTATTTAACCTACTAAACGCTTCATAAAAGTTGATACTATTTCCACAAGTTTTGTTCGTAACATGACCACTTAACGAACATTTTAATTCTTTTATAAATATTTACAAAAGTTACAATAAAAACAAGTTATAAAAACAAGTTATAACAAGTTATAAAAACAAGTTATATAAACAAGTTATAAAAATTTACAAAGTTTACAAAAGAAGTACAAATTTTTACGAACTCTTTAATACATTATACGATATACAATTATTTCGTTAGTACCCAGTGGAAATTCACAAGTATTTACGAACCATTTTACGAAAGATGCCAAAATTTCACATCAAATTTTTCCTTCCTAAAATTCGTGAAAATTAGTTGAAAAAATTAGGGAACAAGTTCTCCTAAAAGTAAAAAACCAAACCCACATTGACATCCTGATATAGTGATGAGTGATATGTACCACTTGAACGTCATGATTCCTAAGAGTAATTACGAGAACATTGTTTAGTCGAGTGAGTTTTGTTCGAAATTGTCCAAAAAATGACCTTTGCAATTTTAAAAATAATCTGTTGTAAAATAAAAATTCATGCCCTTTTTAGCCACTGAAGAAGGTCCACATCGGGACCGAAAGCTCTGGGCAAGATGAAAAAAGTGTTTTCATCTTAGGGTGACCTTTTTTCACTGGCGAACACAGGAAAGTCCCTCTCATTTTACGAAATATTCTTTTGTTCTGCTTATGTATAATCGAATATTTTCAGCAATTTAAAATATTTTAAATGACGTGTTATGCATCTCGTAAAATAGTTAAACTCCTTTTTTTTAAACATGTGAATAACATTTGAAATAAAAAGAGGAGTGGTATCTTTTGATATCAATGCACTATGTCACTTTGGATATTTTTTTATAAAAACTGCGAAATTCCAGAATTACAAAATTATTTTGTATTTTTTGAATTCTTAAATAAGGTAAAAAGTACCCTCACTCGACCGGGTTTCTCGATTCGACCGGTATGGTGGGTAAATTTTTAAATATTTGATGGTAAATTTCGTCAGTTTCTATGAATTTGTCACTGGTTCGTATTATTAATCTACCGGTCGAGACAAGGAACCGCTCGAGCGAGGGCACTTTACCTTACTGTGTAATATTTTAAGAAGTAACGAGTATGCCAATTTATTCACAAATCAGTAGTAAATTATACCATTCTTAAAAGAATGTAAGGGAAAGTGCCCAGCCCATGCTTTACACGGTCCCAAGCTTCATAACGACTAAATTTGTCATATGTTTTTCAATAAATGTGGCTCATCGTATCCATATTTATAAAACTAGGGAAAAGGGCCTAGTTTTTAAATTATATTGCAAAGTCACATTTATTTAGAAGCATAGGAAAAATTTAGTCATTATGAAGCTTGGGGCCGCGTAAAGGATTGGAACTTTCCCTTGTTATTTTAATTTTCAGAATCGACAGTCGATACTATTGTAGAAAAGTTATCATATCACCCCAAAAAAATTAAATTGGTGATGTACAAATTTTAAATTGGTCTGAACATAATTCAAAATAGTCAATAAATAATTCAATTTTAGTAAGTAAAAAAAAGCAAAAAACAAACGATCAGTAAAAAATTCTAAATGGGCAGTAAAATATTAAAAATGAGCAGTAAAATATCTAATTATGGTCAGTAAAAACTTAAATCTTTACAAAAAATGGGCCTTATTTACATATTTAACATTTAAAATTGTTCCATATAGAGTGAAAAGCCTTTTATTTTCCCTTTGCCAAAATGTCGACGATAATATCACTGTTTCAATTTTTTTTGATACTGATCAATTTTAGCTTTTTACTGCTCATTTATTCAATGCCGTAAAAAAATATGTTGGTCAGTAAGAAACAAGGTAAGAAACCAAAATGGCTCATAACTTTTTAACTTTCCTTCTCTAAATAATAGTAGGGGAAACTGGGGCACCACCAATCACGGGGTACCACCAAACACTAATTTTTATTTTTAAACTAGTTGGACTATCTCGACCATTCCTTCAGTGGACAAGCATCCCTATATTCCTATAGATCTTATCCTCTGAAGTCGAATATCCGATTAAGAAATCGCAGTGTTTGGTGGTGCCCCAGTTTTCCCTAATTCATTACTTAGGGAGATGTGGGGCTTTGAGCTATGAGACTACATTTATTTCATTATTTTTAACATAACTTCTAAAAGAAGCTAGCCCTTACAATTATTTTATATGATTTTTTCTTATAGAGTTAAATTTTATTAGGGGAATTGGGGGCACCTTTGAATTGAGGTACTTTTGAAAATAAACTCTTTCTTTAAAGTTCCGTTCAAAAATAAGAAAAAAGGGTCCATTTTTAAAGCTGCCAAATCAAAGATGTCTCATGAGAGAGATAAAACTCAAGAGAGTTCAGTTTCTTTTAGAAATAGGCGTAAAAATCGTATATTATAATGTAGCCCCATACCACAAAATAGCTCCATATTCCCCTACCAATTTTCATTTCACTTACTATTCTTACCAAAAAATACTGCTCAATTTACTGTAAATTTCAATTTTGTAAAATTTCATGTTTCTATTGATCAAAGTTTAATATTTTACTCAGGGGGATGAAGTTAGCTCTGTAAAATGCTACTGGTTTTAGTGTAATTTTTTCCCTGTTTTCGTACACATTTCACGAGATATCTCCAAAACTACGCAGGTTGCCAATTTAGGGTTTTCGGTTGCCTCTTCGTTATTAAATTGGCTTTTATTTTGTATTTGTATTTTTTGCTATTTCATTCTACAATGACAAAAAAAACAGTTAATAATTTCAAAAGTATTTTCGGCTCGCTAGAAACATATGGGAAACACAGAAAATGACATGCCCCTGATTTTACTACTCATTTGTTTTGTTTTTGTATTTATTGAGAGAAGCATTTAATGAGATACTTCAGATACTATATACTTTCCTTTAGTCTTACCACCCAGATTGCAAAGTACAATTCCTCTCAGTGTCTAGTTCGATTTGTTTGGAAGTCAATATTGAGATTATTGTAACAAATATTATTCAGTTCAGAGCAAAGAAAGTTACTTTACATGCGAAAAACATATTGTCTTTGTGCGACATTGTGAATTGAGAAATTTGTAGTAAAGTGAGAATGAGCAGTTGTAGAAATAGTTTGAATTTATATTTACTCCTATTCATGTTCAATGTATGTAAGAGATTATGGTTCGTGTGCCTTCCTCCAAACAATATTCCACTGTATCAATATTTGCATAAATGGATATTGTGGGCCGAAGGGGGATACATCTCTTACTCTGTTGCTTTTCTTGGCTCTTTTTCGAGTTCCTCTCGCAAAGCAGAAAATTGTATTTGCATGACTTGGAATATTGTTGATCCAGCAGCCAGAGAGCATAATAAAAAAGCTCGATGACAGTTGATAGACCACAAAAGGCAGGGTGAATATGTTTTCTAGAAAATATCCTCCACCTCCATTATCCCCACACCGGGAATATTGTTTATGGTCAAGTTATCGAAAACCTTTTGGCATATGGCTAAAAAAAAGGCATATCAGTGAGAGTGGATATGGAGTGAGGAGAAGAGATTGCAATACTGTGATAGAGTTTTAACAAATAGCTAAACTCATGAGATTGGTAAAATATATATAAAACGAAGCGTCCAACCCACCAATAGGTGCTTGAACCTCGAGGAACTTGCAGATTGTTCACACAACAATAATAATATTGGAATATTATTTAAAATGCAAATTTATTTATGACAAACTTCTTACACGGTGAAAACCGGTTGAATATTGCATAAAAGTATTTTTGCTAAATTGTTGGTGGAAAGTCACTTTGCCTCCCCACTCCCAGTCCTTATCTCGATAGAGTGGATAAACTTGACACAGCCGATAAATAAATAAGAGGAAAAAGACGAAAGGAAGGACAAAAAGAAAGAAACTCTTCATCTATAAGGAGACCAAGTGGAGGCGCCTGGTTGTTAGCCATGGGGACGCCTGGTTGATGCGTCAAAAAAGGTCAAAGAAATGCATAAATTTGCAATTCATCAGTTACATATGTATTTTGCAACGAAATTTCCGCTATTTCCCCCATTTAAAATGTTCGCAAACAATCATTGTTAATTCTGTTTGGACGAATATTTATTTGTGTTATTATGGCATTTTTTTTTAACAATCCAAACATGACTATTTGCCTGCATGCATTCACCATTGGAAATATTTGGGTATGTAAAATGTGCCTAAAAATCATTTTACCACCACAATTATGTTACAAAATTTGTCAAAATACCGTGTTAAAAAAATTCCACTGATATAAATTAATTTTGACCATTCTCCTCTCCATTTTTCACATTAACCCATTGAAATTCGCGGTTAAATTTGTGGCTCATTTTACTGAATTTTTCGATCTGGTATGTCGTTCAATTTGATTTTATCTCTTTATAATTACATTTTGGTTCTATCAAAACTTATTGATCAATATAAAAAGCTTGTCAGAAAGAACATTAAGTAGATACCAATTTATTCAAATTTTAAATTTTAAGTTTAATTAAATTTATATAAATATATTTCAAAATAAATTAAGTTAATTAGTATGTTTAAATTTACATGATCTATATCTTAAATTTTAGTAGTTACGTTTTATATATCAACTATATTTTCGAATTAGGCTTATTTTCTCACTTACATTTGGAGTTTGGTTCATCAATAGTGTCTTTGATAAAATGAAAATGGAAATTCTACTTGGACAAAAAGTCGTTGATCTTCGAAAAAATCAAACTAACTTTCGAATTTTCAAAATAATTTTTCGCATAAGTTGAGAAAAATTCATTAAATATCACATCAAGAAGTTTGTGATTTGATAAAAAATTAAGCCTTGTGATTTGATTTTTCCAATAACAAAACATAAACAAATGAATTATTTTGACACACAACACCATTCGAAATTCGAACTGGCAACACTTCTGCCACCATGCGGACGAAACAAAAAGTAAAATTGTCTTTTCTAGATTTCGAAATCGATCTTTGATTTCGTTAAGCACCTTCGGTGAATGAAGCAATTTCTTATTAAATTCAATCCAAAATCTTGCAATATGCATATGTCATTTTATTAAAAGAAAAATTATAAGAATATCAATTTCAGAGTTTGAAAGAAATACGTTTTGAATTCTCTTTTTTTGTTCGGAAAATAATTTTCGGCTTATCGTATTTTCGATTCAAAATACGAAGTGTTAGTGGTGGACACTCTACTCTATTAAAAGAAAATTCAAAATTACATACTACTTATCTTCAGTAATAACCTTCCTAATCCTGATTTGAGAGCCCCCTCGAATTCAGATTTATACTATGCCGATTCGAAGTTGTATAGGAGAAAACTAATCGAAAACCCATTAAAAGTTCGAAAATTTAAACTGACACGTTGAACAAAAGTAAAAAAGATATTCATTTTTATGAAATTGATGTAAGGGAATACTTTCAGGATTCGCATATACTTATGCTTAGAACACTTTATATATTTCCCATATTTCTTTAATGAGTCTGATGTATTTCTTTCAGGAAATGTGACTTAAGCCTAGCCATTAAAATATATTTTAATAGTTAAGTCAGATTCATTAAAGGAATATGGGAAAAATGTGAAATATTCGAATCCAGAATATGTACGAGGCTTGAAAGTTTTCCCCTAATAAGTTCCTTACTTCTTAAAATTTCACAAAAGTACATAAAAAATCACATTTTGCTGAAAACGTTTTCGTACTGTTGTTGACGATTGAAGTATGAATGATACCAAAAACTTGAAATTTCCCGTCAAATAATTTCGTCAGATATCTTTAAGATTTCTGAAGAAAATATCTACACCTCTGCAGAAAATCTGACGATAAATCTGTAAATATTCCTGCGAGTTTTATTTGGGCTTGGGACAAAATTCGTCAGATTTTTTTTGCAGATTTTCAGACGAATCCCTGGTGCATACTCTGACGAATTTCTGTAGATATTTTGCCGATTTTCTGTAGATTTTTCTGCATTCCAGACTTTCCAGAAAGCTGTGTCTAAAAAGATGGAATATTTTTCACTGAAGTTTGCAAAATTCAATAAAGGGATTCTTGGTGATATCACAGTGTTTATACAAAATGAAGAATTCTGTGATGTCATGTTATATGTAGAGAATAGTGAAGTGATAACTTTAAACACAGTGTCGGCCTAATATTTGTGTCTTTGCATCTTTCCATGAACGTTTTTTAAAAATGCAGTATTTTTGCTTGAATCTTTTTATTTATCTAAAATGTTTAATCGTTAATGCTTGTTAAGCAGAGCATACCATTTTTTTTGTAACTACTACAGTTTCTTGATAAATCAACAATATTTTTATTGAGACAATGGAGACTATGCAGATTTCCAATGCAGAAATTCTGCCGAGAATCTGCAGATTTTCTCTGAATGTACTAGAATATACCGTTAAAATTCAAAAAACCTCCGAGTAAAATCGGCAGGTAGAGCAATCATTTAAGGGGTTAAGAAGAGGCAGCGTTAAAGCGGCGAATACGTGAACTTGCACTTTAGACTTTCGGTTGATGTTCGAATGGATTTTGGCTTGGCTTTTGAGTGGCTTTGTATTTTCGAAAGGTAATTGCTGAACATTGACAATATTTTGAATTGAAAGTATTATACAATTTTTAAATAATCACTGAACAACGATTTTAGCACGTTCTTTCCGAGATTATTCTAAAAAATTTCAAAACCTTCTGCAGATTTTCAATTTGAAAACTCGAACATCAACGAATTTTTGTCCAAAAATTGATTATTTACCTTTTTAACCAAGACACTTCTAGAGAGAAAAGGAAAAGTCAAAGGATTCGATGTGAAAATATTATTTATGTTTAATTTTTTAACACTTTTTTGTAAAATTTCTATTCAATAAGAAGCCTCATTTCTTATCTTTTATTAAAGAATGAATAATTTTTTAATATCTAATAATTTTTTTTTCTTCGCTTTGTTATTTCCCATATAAAAATTTAGAACGTGTTTGAAAATTCAAATTCTATTACCAAATTTTAATGGGTTAAATGCAAATGGATTGTGCAAGAGGCGAGATTACAAACATCATACTTTTTCAGAATAGGGTTATAGGGGTTAATATGTAAAATGAGAGCACAACACAAGTTTATACCCATAATCATTTTGATGGTAATAAATGCGGAAATAAACTTTTGTGCATCTGCTTAACACAATTGTGCCTCTTGAATGACAATTATTGACATTTTGCAAACACTCCCTCGCATCCATATAGTAAAATAATTCTTGTAAACCTTTTTTTTCTCACACAATTTGGCACAGTTCTTTGCAGAAGACCCACTGTTGGTCAACACGATGGCACCCACGGCTGAATGGGTGAAATGGTATATAAAGATTGCGGAATTAAATAAGTAGATTTATATTACAAACAACAACTCTATCGACTCACTAAAATCTCACACCAGACAAAAGATATGCTCACATGTAATCCAATGTCAAACCGTGAACTTGTTGGTGTTGGACATGGAGGTGGAGATTTTATGGTTTTGTTGACACACCAGTTTTATTTGTTGAGCGACCATTGACTTATTGCCTCAAATTTTATTGCAAATTTCACGCTCAACACCTTCATAATGGACAGATGTTTACTCGAAGAATTAACGTAATAATAGTAGCATATTATGGATCGTGAAAAGATCATTAGAAGATCAATCAATTTTACGACTTTTCGATAGAAATACAAGCGTCATTGCTTTTTTTTCTTGATAGTGCAACAGTGAAAATCAATTATCCATTTAATACTGAAAGAAATTTGGGAATATTTAAGTTAAATAATATATTATTATTAATTAGGGAAATATTTATTTATTGTTAAATATGTTCAAGTAAACTGATACCTTTCAGTTTAAAGACAAATTGCACATATTGAGACGCATATTGAATTCCTGATCGAACTTGTCTCATCTTACTCGAATGAGTGATATATGATTTCAGCATTTTTTTTATTAGTCTAACATCCAAAGAGGAAGACTTTTGCTACATTTTTTATAAAATCAAAAATAAACTGCATAACTTTTAAACTCAAATTTACTACGCCGAATAACAAATCTGGTGATCCCATCCTCTCAAGCTTTACTACTGCAGAGTATATACCGTTCCACTTTATTTACAAAAAAAATCATTATACCAGATAAGTAGATCATACTCAATAATTAAATTGAAAACCATATTAACAATAAACTGATATAATACAGGTACAACAACGGTTGATGCAAATAACGACAATACCACTCAATTATGACATACTAAAAAAATAAAATGCATATATGTACATATTTATGAATCGATAATTTCTCAATTTTCAGCATATTTTTACGATTTTATTTCAATTTACAGCTGCATACGTCAGAATATATTATGAACTGCCGTTCTTATTGGAGAATTCTGCTAAGAATTGCATTAAAAAAGACATAAATTTGTGAAAATTATTTCGTATGGTAGATTTTTTATGATGATGATAAGCATTTAACGCGTAATTTATGTTGACTTTTACGTTTAACAAATGTGTAGTGGGTGCAAAATGAAAAATTGGAGCAATTCCCAATTCCTCTTATATTTATGTATAATGTGTAAAAGTATATTTAGAATCAAAATCAATATTAAAACCACAAAAATTTCAAAATTTTACTATATTTAATTTATAGTCATTATATATCCATGTAGTTAAATATTTAATTTTATTAAGTGTTTCATTTCATTACGTTTTTTTGATTGGCTAAGGCTGGAAAGAAATCAATGACCTAGGCAATCATAGGACTCTAATACGGTCTTTCATGTAGGTCTGAAACCCTTAAGAGGTAGGTCAGTTCTTTAGAGTCCATAAATCTTAAAAAAACAAACTATTTAATTCGCTTTTTATGATCTATTAGATCATTTTACCTTTAATATCCATTCTAAAGTTAACATTTTCTAATAAATATTACCTGATAAGAAATCAAAGAAGTTAAGCCAAATTGTCCAAATTCAGAGTCTAAATTCAGAAGCGTAACCAGTGATAACCACAACTGGTTACTGTCTATTTTTTTGTTAATCGTACAACACTCCATTTTGAATTAATTCGAGACACTTTCCCTTCTTTTAAGCAGTCAATGAGGCAAAATTCATTCATTTTCAACCGCTTATCCTTATATTGGGGTCGCAGGCCCATGACATCCAAATTAGCAGCCCACGCTTGTCGATCCTCCGTTACTTCAGGAAGATGTTCGGGTTCAATCCCAAGGCGTTCCAAGGCAAGATTCTGAATTTGATTCAACCACCTTGTCCTAGGTCTGCCTCGAGGTCAACGCCTTCTCTTAATGGCTTGCAAAGATTTTTTGGGGAATAATGAGGGAAAATTATGTTTATAAAATATATTAACCAGTAAACCAGTCGAAAAATTATCTGTTTGGTGACTGGTTAATATATTTTATGAAGATGATTTTACCTCACTGCTTAAAAGAAGTAAAAGTGCTTCGAGTTAGTACAAAATGGAATGTTGTACGAGATAAAGTTCTGACCATAGATAAATTTCCGATTAACCAGGCAATCGACAAACGCAATAAACAGAAATCAGTAACTGTGACTATATGGTTACGTTCGGGAATTTGACCTCAGGTATGAAGCCAGTATGCAGATTTAGTGTACTAATTTCAGAAGACCTAGAATTTCCGAGCAATAAATAGTTACACTGATTTATTAAAGTCTCGTTGATCAATTGCCCTTCATGTACGATCCTGATTAACTCGCGGTTATGATATGAAAATATGTATTCTCGTCTTAGAATATGTATCTTATGAAAAATATAGTATGTATGTATGTATTTATTGAGTCATTACCATTTACAAATACTCATACTAAACTCACTATACATTGCGGCCATCGCCGTCTTAGCGAAAGTGACCCACCTCCAGCGTGAAAACGATGGAAAACCCCTTCACAGGTTGTATATTGTCAGTTTCAATGCGCGTTTGGAAATTTTTATAAATTAAAACAGACAATGTTAGGATTAAAATAAATCTGCTTCTCCGGAAGAAACGTTTTTAAGAGATGTTACAGAATTTAGCAAGATCATTGCAAAAAAATATCTTATATTTAGATGCCCTTCTTCTGTACAATTCTCTACAAAATCATTTTTTTTATAATTGAAAAAAAAATTATTTTAACTCTTCAAAGGAGTTAATTTAACTCCTTTTTCATGTAAATTTTGGGACAAATGAGAGTAACAGTTACTTTGAAAAAAGATTAAACAACTTTCCTGAATATTACGCCCAAATAGAAGTACAATTAAATCTAAAATATAGATAATCGACAATCGTAACGTAAATGAATTAATTAACATCGATTCGAGTAAGTTTTACTCTGTTTTTATGTGTAGACATTTGAATGTGAACGCGTTCTCTGATGGCCTAGATCTTGAAAAAACTCAAAGTTCTAAATAATAATAAAACTTGGTCAAACTCCAATATTTTATGGGATCAGATACTTAATTATATATGGATAAGGCATCTATTTAAGGCATAAGGAAAAAAATCGCTTTATTTCATAATAAAAAACGGAAATTAAAAGATTAAAAATTTTCACTAGGGATGTCATTGAAATTGGACTTTTTCTCTAATTTTTAAATCGAATTAAGACATATTATAATGTAATTTAGCTTCCCAATTGCTTTGTGTAGCTAAATTATATCATGGTAAAGTCCAGTTCTATTTGTAATATAGAAGAAAAAACCTATTTTAAAAGTGCCCTAATTAAAAGGTGCCCCACTTTCCTCTACGGACCTTATGCTAAGTTTTTCCCAAAATCAAGTAACGAATAAATCTCTAATCGCTCCATTTTCCCCTATAAAAATTTAATAGGGACTTTTTTTAAAATAGTTTTTGGACTATCAGAAAATATTTGCGTTGGTGCGTTTATCTTGAGAGTCCTCATTCAACAACATTATTTGTCATTACTTAAAATTCAGCAATGTTAATAAAAATTCATGTCTGCAATATTTTATTCATAAAGCAAAGAAAGGCAAGCATTTGACCAGTCTTTCTGGTTTATTCAATTTCACATGCCAATTCTCAGATTACTCCGACACCTTAATTGAGTCATTTCGCTGGAATATTTTAGGATGGTCCAATTGATGGAGCAAAAATTGATTGTATATGCTAAAGAAATGATTCAATGGCGCTTCTTTGTCGACGAGATTGGATCAGAAATCTCCCACGAAATCATCCACGCAAAATACTATTAAGTTTAAAGTGGACAAGGAGAATGAGCAGAGGCGAAGACTTAGACTGAGGATTACATTATATCGTCTAATCCAATTACCATGTTTAAAGAATTTGCGATAGCTAAGTAAAAGGAGCGATTTAAGTGACTAATCACATTCAACAGAATATTTATGTAAATTTCAATAGAAACATTTTAATGTGAAAATAACCCCAAGAGAGATTATCCGCCTCGTATTTTGTCATTGCGTCCAAGATTATTTCTCATTCTGACCATTGACAGTGAGGCAAAAAATAAGCGACAGAAGCCCCCCTTTTTTTGCGTTAAAGCCTCTCTTGGGGTATTGGGAGCGCGAAAAAAAGATTATCGTGGAGTTTAAAAAAAAAAACAAGAGGCAACATCCATGGAGTGACCACAGAACCGTTACCAGCACCAAGAGAGTCGTTAAGTTGTCAAATTGAATACGAGAATGCTTTTAATAAATATCCATTTAATGTTGTAGGCAACAAACAAACGCCAATGTAGGCGCAACGTCAGATGTCCCTGAACTCTCCCTTTGAATGGTTATCTAAGAGGCATGAGTAAAAAATAGACATCGAAATAGATTTACTGTGCGTTTGAAAAATGGAGAGCTTAAAGCTCCAATATTTATCTACTCTCTGTGTCGATTGTGTTAAATAGGGACACCAAAAATACAATGAGACTACATCAATTCCAAACCAAACATCTTCACTTGCCGCAGAATCTTCCAAAGAACGCATCCCGCAGAAAATACAGAACCATTAAGTAACTGACCTGAGAAATAAAATCACTCTGGCTAAAGGTGAAAAGGTGACTGCAATCTCGTCAATGTAATAAGTTTCCTAAATACAGAAGCATGAAACAGTTGAGTACTGCTCCTCCCTCGAGGTGGGCACTTGCCAGTCTTTTTCACATGCAAATTCACATGCCATGAAAATTTATTACTTGCCAGAATATAAACACCAACTGCCTGACAAATGGGTCATCCTTAGCCGCAGCCTCTTCTGCTGCATTCTCTCAAATTCATAAGAATTTGCATTTTTCACATGTGACACCATATTCAATTTAACCGATCTTATCAACACTTTTGCCCATCAATCAATCACGCGCCTCAATGGGCTATTTTCTTGCCAAAAAATTTAAATTTAAATAACTTTTTGCCAAAGCCTAATGATTCCCCATCGGATCAAAGGCAATATTATAGTGATTTATCAAGATCAAAATGCAATTGTTGCATGTTCACAAGTGAGACCGAATTTTAGGAAGGATTACCAACGTTTATGTCTACTTAAGTCATTCATGGGAAGGTTCTTGAGAAGGTCAATAATCAATAATCCACCAAGTTCTTGTAAGATATAAAAATGTATCTTGTCAAAATTCATGCAAATTGAAAGCGGTTCAATTGTGATGCGGAATCTTTTAGTTAAACTTACCACGAGGCTTAAATATAGTGATTCATGCGTATAATCCCCCTGTTCTCTTTTTGTTCTTTTATGAAAAATCATCAATTAAGGGAAATACTTTGAACTTTGTACGTCAAAAGTATGAAGCTATTAGCTGAGACACATTACCAACTAGTCGCAAAAATTTTTATGAATAAAAATACTTTCATAGATTTTTTTGTGCTTCTCTAGGGTAAAGTGATACAAGTTGGACATAGTGTTACAAGTTAGACAATTCGCCGATACAAGTTGGACAGGGATTTTTTTTTGATAAATACAGTACTAATTTTTTTTAAGAACACGAAACCAAATTATAAAACTAAAGCATTGAAAATATACAAATAAAAATGAAATACTAAATTCATCAAGCAAAAAAAGGTCGGTCCAACTTGTACCACTTTACCCTATTCTCTCTTAAAAGTTTTTCCTTATATTTCTCCTATGGGAATTTAGTACCTATTGTAGTGCGTGTCTTGGCTAACGACATATAAAATCGTTCTGGAACGGACTTTACGACCTCTACGCATTAAGAGTAATTATCGTCAAAATTATCTGTTTTTAAAGAAATTGTCTCTGCTACACGAAGAAACGTCAAAATTCTGTCAAAATGACAACATTTGACAAGAATGGCTGCCAATCTCTAGGCCTTAACCCTTTAAGGACAAGTGGGACACCGATGTCCTAAAAACAAAAACAATTTTTGATTATAGAAAGTTATTTTGTCATCTAAATAGTCCTCCAAATTAGTCTTTATATTTGTGGCACCGGTACCCCATTCTTCCTTGAAGTGTTAAAATAATCAAGATTACTTTATTTCATTTTCATTGGGTTCAAATCTTATTTAGAGAGCAAGAAATTTTGCAGCATTTTATTTTGCGTCACCTTAAATACATCGCAATTATAAATCAATAAATATTTGCTGCAAATTTAACAAAAAATTGCAAAATTTTGTCATTTTTGCAATGAATACTTCTATAATTATAGAGGAGGATTGAAAAATTTAGGTATCAATTTCGACTTAATTTATAAGAGAGTTTTACCGAACGATGAAACACAAAAGTAAAATTCTGAAATTGTGGAAATAAACTGACATGAATTGCAATCAACCGTAGGGGGTTCTGAAAGTCGACGAGAAACTAACAATCACTCAGGGATTCACATCAACTATTTCCAGAGCTTTCGGCTCGGTCTCCAAGCCATCATCAGTGGTCAAGTCTTGTAAATTTTTCCTCTGAGACTCGTTCAGGGTTTTTGGTCAGTATTGCAACAGGGCATGAAAGGGAACGGGGACTCTATTTTACACTGTCCTTTAACAATTTTTCTGAGGTTGAGAAAAATGGTTAAAGGACAGTATAAAGTAGTACCCCAGTTTCCTTTTACGCCTTGTTGCAATACTGACCAAAAACCCTGAACGTGTCTCAGTGAAAAAAAATACAAGACTTGACCACACTGATGAAGGCTTGGAGACTGAGCCGAAAGCTCTGGAGATAGTTGATGTGTTTCCCTGAGTGATTGTTAGTTTCCCGACGACTTCCGGAACCCCCTATACTGTTGATTATAATTGAGAAGCGAATTGAAATAATTTTTGGACTTTTATAAATTTAAAGAATGAAGGATTATCTGAAATCCATAAACTCATCTAAATATGTAATTTTAAAGGTCATAAAGTTTGGTAAAATATTTTAATAATGATATTTTATAATGTTGAGTTCCTAATTTATTTATTTTGATTTTGTATTTTTTTAATTTCAATTTCTATTCATTAGCGCTTTTAAAACACTTTTTTTATTGTGTTTAATCTTCAAGCATTCCCAGAATTTTTATTTGACTATTTTAAATTTTTTTGCGAAAATACGTCAACATATTATGTTTCTGCATAAGGGGAAGTGGGGCACCTTTGAAAGTGGGGCACCTTTGAAATACGGATTTTTCTCCTATATTTAAGTGGAATTGAGCCATATAGTTATGTAATTTAGTTTCTCAACCTGTTTGTGCAGCTAAATTATATCACGATAAGGCTCAATTTTATTTAAAAATAGGCGAAAAATATCAATTTCAAAGGTGCCCCACTTCCCCCTAAATTCAAATTCTCTTTCGAAAACAATGTCAAAGTATCAGTTTCAAAGTAAGTTTGAAATTGATTTTAATACTCAATGACGTCACTATTGCAAGAACATTCAATGCACAAAAAAACAGTAAAAACTTTCTAAATTGCTTTTAGATTGATTTAGAAAATCAAAATTTGGCATCAGTGCTCGTGGCACTTTGTAAAACTTGGCAAATTTTCAAATTTCTCTCAAATTCATGCGATTGAGGGTTAAAAGCCTATAACAGGAGTGCAAATGATATTCTGATACATAAACAAATAATACTCCAATTAACTGTTTGGAACCAAAATAGTCATTAGAGCGTACTGGACAAGCTCACCTGATAGCCCTTTAGCAGTGAATCGGCGTCATATACCAAGTGGATTAATGTCCCAGGGAGATTATACCAAAAGATAAATATGACTTGGAAATTGTCTGCCATTTGTCAGACTGTAAGCTTTTCAACTGACCCTTCCCGTGTTTATTTGCTCCTTTGCATGGTGATTTTATTGGAATTCAGCATCACACTGCATATCTCTCTGTGGAATTATGCTTGTGCTATGGTTACTCCTGGGACATGCGATAAAAACTTTGAAAACTTTGTAAATAGCGCAATCTGGACGAAGGGGAAAGTGCCGAAAAATAAATAAAATTCCAGTGTAGAAAAGTAACTTGAGGAAGGAAGCACATAAATTAATCTTAAACGAAATATCTATGTGCTGGGAATAATTAATGGCATAATGGTTGATGAGTTGTGTCGTGACTGGAAATGAAAACGAAAACTATTTTCTCAATTTTAAGTTTCTCAAGTGTTCGTGCGAGGCCTTGACCCTTCATACCCAGCAAAAGTAGTCTCATTAATTGCCAAGTGTTGGAGATTCGCAATTAAAAAATTCCAGCACCATGTACATCTTCTTCCATGGTCTAGCAAGTATTTGCCGATGTCGAGGAATAACTATTGAAGAAATATGCTGTGACATAGTCTTGACATGTGTTTGTCCCAATATCAACACTTCAATCAAGTGGATAATCTCTACACCGAGAAAAATAGGTTAAACCACTTCTGCAAGAAGTTCCATAAAACATATAGGTTGAAATAAAGTTTTTTTTTTAAATAGACAGAATTAACCCTTTAACGACGAGACACTTTTTACGGACTGAAAATCAACAATAAAAATTAAACTGAGAAACATAATCAATGATAAGTCTTACATCTAACCTTGGAAAGTCTAACAGAGTCTGATTCGATTTATTCTGTGCTTCTATGAACGATAGGGACAAAAATAGCCCAAAAATTTAAGTAACTTTTCTGACAATACCAATGAATAATATTTTTCGCTTTAATGAAAAATATTACGTATGAGTATTGTAGTTTTTATTGCCAAAGGGGATTTGCTTAAAAAGAATTAGACGTATAAAAAATAAATAAAATCAATTATAAATTTTTGAATTTAAAAATTCGCCATTTTTAATCTTAAATATTTACTAATAGCAAATAGCTGGCGATTTGCAAAAAAATATCCTAGATTTCTTCAACCTTCTACTTTCATAAGAAAAAAAATAACTTTAGGTAGTCAGGTAAATAGGTTAAAAAATCTGTTAGAAAATTTTACTAATCAAGATAAATTTTGATATAGAATTTCTGCAAGTCCAGTCTATTATTAATTTGCCATTCGTAATTTTAATTGATTTCTGGATTAAAATTAATACTCTCTTTTTTGTTTTAAATTAAAGTCCAGTAAAAATAATTCACTTCAGAATTACTAAAAATAATTCACTTCAATTATTCACTAAAATAATTCACTTTAAACCTCGGTGTAAAACGTATAATGCATGGACAGTAATACAAATAAAACGATAAAATTTAAATATTTTTAACACAAAAATTTTGTTTATTATGTTTAAGTCAGTAAAAATCCGTAGAAAAATAATATAAAAAATTAATTTAGAACTTTGAGAAGAATAACATAGTCAAAATAAGTCTAGCAAAGCGAAAATAAAATTTGTAGGGTGGATTGTCGAAAGGGAGACACTGAGACACTTAAGAAAAAGTTCAATTTCAAATGCATTTTTAAGCCGAATATATATATATATATATATATATATTTTTTTTTATTTTCTTTACATCATGACATTGCTTGTGAAATATTCTACCAGAATCTTAATAGTTTTTAATAGATATTTCAAAAAAATAATTGGAATATTCCATCAAATTAAAAAACAACACATTTTGAATAGATGGACAAAATTTTGGAAAGCGGGACAAAAATTTTTGGAAAGTTGGACATAGTGATATTAATGACAAAATATTATACGAAATATGTAGAAAATCAAATGTTGAGGGTTTTCTGTGTATACTTGCACATTGGATGGTTGTGCTAATCCCACCTTTATGTCCGGGTAACAGTTGAGGAACGCTAATTACCAAGAACTTCCTGGACGTCCAACCAAAAAGAGGTTCTTTAAATTTCACAGACGCCTCGCGCTGTCCAGTAGTTATGGCCAGAAACATGATATTTCCTATGTTTCCCATATGTTTCTAGCGTGCCGATAAAACTATTGGGTTTATTAGCTGTTTTCTGTCAGTGTAGAATGAATTATCAAAAAATATAAATACGAAATAAAAGCCAACTTAATACTAAATGGGCAACCGAAAACTACAAATTGGCAACCTACGTAGTTTTGGAGATATCTTGTGAAATGTGTACGAAAACAGGGAAAATTTACACTAAAACCGGTCACATTTTTTTTAAAGGTAATGTCACCCCCTTGGTTATACCTTTAAAGCGGATGCAACTTCTTAGCAGATTTGGATTCCTCATCCGGCCAGGTCCTTTTCTACTTGCTTTTGGAATTCTGTAGAGGCTCCTCTTTGTCTTTCTCCAGGTGTTTTTGCGATATTTACTACCACCTCTGTCAGAAAAAGTGGTCTTCGGAATCTGGAAATCTTTGCAGCCTTTTCCAGGAGATTTTCTCCTTACCAGCTGCAAACTGCTGTTGCAACTATTTCTCCGGATACTTAAGGATCTTTGTCTTCCTTGTTAACATGATTTCACTGCACAAAACCACTAAATTCATTCCAAAATCAACTTGTCCAATTCATAAAACTTGTTTTGAAAGCAACGCGAAATTAAATCACTTTTCTATCCTTTTTAAATGTAATATTTCACAAATATTTTTTATTCACTTTTTAAATGGATGTATGTCCTTCGATTTTCACTGCGGACTTAACAATATTCCACAAATTATGACGAAAAATCAAACAAAACACTTTGATATTTTCCTAGCAACTTCCATTAGAAACAGAGAAAATGACAACTACTGTGTCAAGTTTATGAATATCACGCATGCAATAAATTTTTATATTCGTCTTCCAAGTCACTATTTGATTGTTTAACAACGACTTTTGCATTTTTAACTTCTTAAATAATCACAAAATTAGGTTTTATAATATTTTTATCGAAAATTGAAATATTTAATTGATTTATTATCAAGTTTTTAAGGAGGTGTCTCACTTCCACACTGCCTTGCCCAACTTTCCAAACTGCCTCGCTTTAGACAAATCACCCTATTCTACTCTAGATTTTGATTGCATTTTAGAATCATATTTTTCAATTATTTACTGACCAATTAAACGGAATATTGACCAGTTATTATTTATCTTTATAATAAAGTATTTAAGATTAGCAAAAGAACAAACATATTTCATATTTTGTTTTTCTATTTTGTTGTAGAGGTGGTCTTTGTTTTTTATCGTTCATTACATTAATATTAATGCGAAGACATTCATACCTGAAATATCCCCGCTTTCCCCTATATACAAATTGTAGATTAACTTTTTGTCTCAGTGTAAATATAACTTGGGATTTTTCTGCAAAAGCACGAGAAGAATGCCCCATATGTTTTTTAGTATATCTCTCCTGTAGTGTATCACGATTAATTTTTTTCCCTTGGACTCTGGGGACTCATAGAAACACGCAAAAAATTGCACTCCCCACGAAGATGAGATTGGCATTTGAGTGGAGTCACCATCATCCACCTTCTGGCGACTCTCTTGTAAAATGGATACAAAAACGACAGTTTACAGGCATATAATAGTACAATGGTGGGTACTTGTCGCTTTGGTGCAATAAGAACGCACCAATTGGACGGTAACATCGTTTTGTTGTCCAAAGAAATCCCTTCTCAATTCCACCTTGCAATAGTGCGTAAAAAGAGATTACAGGCCCTGATAGATGTTGGATGTCATCGTGAGTCATCGGTTTCTTGCCCTCTCCATCCAACCTGGTGATCCATGTAACTTTTATAGCGACCTTCTGAGATTCTCCAAGAAGGTTCCACATTGTTTACCTCATGTATCTCTTCATTAATACCTTGCATGCCATTCAATTGCCACAATCGGCAGGACTAAAGCTGGAGGAAATAACTATAGACGCACTGATTTATCACATGATTAATCACTGGTTTTATAAGTACATTAAAAATCCATTTCTTCAATCGATTTATTATTAATTCTTTTTTTCCCGTGAAGTGCAGTGAAGGTCACATTGACAGGTGCATCTTCAGAGATTGTTAAAGTTGATTACCTAACTTCAAAATAAAATAACACTTTTCAAAAAGCTCTTTATAATACGATTTTAGAAAAATCCGTAGATATGATTCCAAACAATCTATGAGGTATGGGTACTTGAAAATATCTTTTCATAAAAAAATACTAGGGGAAGTCAGGGCCACATTATAGATGAAAATAATATTGGTTCTATTCTATATCAATTGTGTGATAGACTTTTCGTTTGACCTTTTGAAAGTGATTCTCAAAACAATTTAAAACAAAATAATAAAGAATAAAATAAATAAGTAAATAAATAAAAATAAAAACTAAGAATGAAAGACAGAATGTTTTTATGTGTTTATGTGTTTCTGAATAAAGAGCTATTTCAATTGAAAAGCCATCTATCTTAACTGACTAGGGGAAAGTACCTATGCTTCGTACGTTCCCAAGCTTGGTAATGACTAAATGTGTCCTATATTTCTGAATAAATGTGACCCTGCAATATATTTTAGAAACTGGGCTTTTCCCCTAGTTTTTGAAATATAGATGTCACATTGAGAAACACAAGAAAAAATGAGTCATTACGAAGCTTGGGATCATACGAATCATGCACACTTTCCCCTACACAGAGTTCTTAAAGTTTGTTCTGACAAAAAGTCAGACCTTTTATTAAGTTTTTTTCTTGTAATAAAATACGTAAAAAATTCATACAAAAATGTAGTATAAAATCACTATATCTATTGTAAGAAACTGTTACTTCTTTCGACCCCCTTGTTTCTCACATTGAGGCACTCATGAGTCATGATTTCTTTCTCCTGACGGGGGATTTCAATATTAATTTGTTGTCTCATTCTCCAGTTGCTCGCTCCTTCAGGAGTTTCTTGTATTCATCTAATCTGTATTCTGTGCATTACAATGCTACACGACAGGGCTCCCTTCTTGATCTTCTCATCACTCCTGAGGATTGTGTTGGTCGTCTGAGGTCCTTCGGTCAGGAAACGCTGCCTTTGTTATCGGACCATGACCTTATATATGCTACGCTGTGTTTCTCACCGAAAAGGCGGGGGAATTCATATCGCGTTGTTAAAGCTCTGAAAAATGTTGACTCTCCGGCTCTTCTCGCGGCAGCTGAGGAGTACGACTGGAGTGTTCTGAATACTTTCCCAACGGTTAATGAGAGGGTTTTCTACTTGAATTCCATACTGGGATCGTTATTCGAGACTTGGGTTCCTCGCAGGAGGGTGTTGGTTCGCGATCCTGAGACTCCCTGGATGAGGCCTGATATTCTTGCGGCTATGCGTGCCCGCGACGGCGCGTATGGGAGGTGGAAGAGAACTGGTCTTGAGGCGGACCACGCTGAATTTAAAAATCTCAGAAACAGGGTAGTGTCTCTGATTCGGGAGGCTAAAACTGGGTACTTTCAGTCTCAGCTTTACCCTAATCTTGACTCGCGCACTCTATGGCGAAATATTAATCGTATGGGAATAGCGGAGCGGGACAATGTCGGTACTTGCGCATTCGATCCCAATGTTCTCAACTCTTTTTTCTGCACTACATCCTTTGTTTCTGTTCCGGAGCCTCAATCAGGTCCGCCTGGCCCACTGCAGTGTGGCTTCGGCTTTGCCTGTGTTACTCCCGGTGATGTCTTGCTGGCCGTTGATAGCGTGAAATCGAATGCTGCTGGAGTTGATGGATTCTCTATTGAGTTTATCCGCCTTCTGCTCCCTGTGTTGCTGCCTCATCTTACAGATTTATATAATTTCTCAATCACTAGCTCTTGCTTTCCGGATGATTGGAAGCTTGCCATGGTCACTCCGATCCCAAAGGTTGCCTCTCCCTCTGATCCCTCGGACTACAGACCTATTAGTATCCTACCCGCGTTGTCGAAGCCTTTGGAGATGCTTCTTCTCGACCAGATGCAGTCGTATCTAGAACAAAATCAGCTATTGTGTAGTTTCCAGTCTGGCTTCAGAAAGGGTCACAGCACCACGACAGCCCTTCTCAAGATCCAGCATGACATCGCGGTTGGTCTGGATAATGACATGTTTGCAATTTTAATTTTATTGGACTTCTCGAAGGCGTTCGACTCGATTCCTCATGGGCTACTGCTCGATAAGCTTCGATATTATTTCGGTTTTACTGACACGGCAGTGTCTATGATCGCCTCATACCTTGGAAACCGCTCTCAGGTTGTTAGGTCTGGGGAATCACTTTCCTTACCATTGACGCGTAGCGCGGGGGTGCCTCAGGGTTCAATTTTGGGTCCTATATTATTCTCTTTATTTATTAACGACCTTCCTTTAAAACTCCTATACTCCTCGTATCACCTCTACGCAGACGATCTTCAGATTTACTGCTTTGGCGACTATGGGTATCCGGAATTCTGTTCTGATGCTTTAAATGATGACCTTTGTAGAATCTCTGGATGGTCGTCTGATAATGGCCTTGTATTAAACCCTAAAAAGTCGCAGGCTATTGTCATTCATAGTCGTTTTCGGTGCCCCGCTGTACCTCCTATTGTTCTGCTAGATGAGGTGATTCCTTTCACTGATTCTGTGAAGAATCTTGGGGTATTATTTAATGATACTCTCACGTGGAGTAATCATTTTTCTGAGGTGTGTAGGAGGGTTTATTATGGTCTTCGGACTCTGCGTCGATTCCAGTCCTTTACCCCGGTCGAGACTCGCCTACTTTTGGCTAGAGCTTTGCTCGTTCCACACTTCATGTATGGGGCGGAACTTTTTTTTGGCACTGACAAGACTTCTTTAAAAATGCTGAAGAGAGCATTTAACTCCCTTGTAAGGTATGTATTTGACCTTGGTCGCTTTGATCATGTCACCTCTTGGGCCGCCAGGATTCTGGGACGGCCATTCCTGGACCACCTTCAGTTTCGGGCTGTTGAGTTTATCTGTCGCCTGTTGTGGACAGGTCGACCGGCATATCTTGCGGGGCTGATTGAGCGCGGGCCGTCCGAGAGGTCTTCGTGTCTGCTCATTCCGAGATCGGTGGGTCGCATCTTGCGCTGTTCTTTATTCGTTGGGGGAGTCATTTTTTGGAATGAACTCCCACGAACTCGTAAGCGGGAGCTTTTGAATCGCTTTGCGTCATTGATTGAGTGATTTTTGACCTCATTTTGTTTTGTTTTTCTTTTCAATTAATTTCTGTTATTCATTTGTATTTCGTTTCTTCTCTTTTGTTCTAATTTTTATTCTTTTATTCTGTACAATTTTCATGTAAGAGGGCATGCCCTATTGGTTATTGGTTATCAATAAATTCAAATTAAGAAAAATTAACTTTTTAGTACAGAAGCAAACTAAGTTGGTTACTGTAACGATGTCGGCTGATATAATATTTATATTTTGGTCTACTTACTTTAATGATTCTAGAATCTTCATTTCATATTAATTTCTAGTTTTACTAATTATAATTACTAATTAGTACATATTGTTTTATTATTTTGAGACTATAATTTTAGAACAGACTACTAGTTTTAGTTACTGCCGATTTTACACTTATACCACCAACTCAGCTAATAGAACTATCTTGTGACTTTCTTGTGTTCCAAGAAAATATTTTGCATTGTGTCTTGATTTTCAAGAAATAAATTTAAGCTTAAGAGAAATTTTAAAATTTCCGTAAAGGGACGGAATCGGATCTAAAACCGATTTTAAAACCGTCTCCAGAATAGGATAGTTAACTGGTTTTTCGAAACCGGTTAACCGTTGTTAGAATAATTAATTCTAGACACGATTTTTAGTTTTGATAGATGTACTAAAATTGATGACAAAGTTTCTACATAAAAAATAATGGATTTTTCTACAGCCTGGGTTATTGTTTATGCTTAAAGCAAAAAGTGATCATTCTAGAAATATTCAAAAATTATAAAACATTTTTTTTAATTGTTAAGTCATTTATTTTAATGATTCTGATGCCAAAAATTAATTTTATAATGTGTTGTCTATTCAATAAAACATTAAAAGAAAACGAAAGTGTATAAAAATAGTTGATATACAACTATAATTTCATTCAAGTAGAATGTGAGTGGGATTTTTAAAGTATTTTTAATACTTGCTAAAAATGACCCTGTTTCTTGTAGCCCTGCTCTCCACTATGTTTTCATTCTGACAAAAATATTCATCTTTTTTCTTCATTGCACCAGAATATTCTTATAAAACTATAGTTGTTTTTTACCTACAACACCACAGGAGTGCATAACAATGATTTATATAAAATGAAAAATTTATTTGTCTATTCAAACATCCCCTTTGGAAAAAAGACTCAACAATAGTGAATTCTTTTGCAATCTCGTCTTTCAAATTACATGCCAGGACTTTGATGTTGTGGGATTGGATTTAAATAGGGTGCGTTGCAATCCAATTTTTTATATTAATATTATTTTCATGAAATTTAAATAAATGGCAAATAGAGAGAATTGCATGTGACTACATTGTCAGTCATAGTAATTTAATTCTCGCTGTTTGGATACTTTGCGTACCAATGCAAATAACTTTTATGACAAGTCAATTATACCATGTGTAAAAAGGTACGAGATTGGCTTTGTTAAAAAAAAAACTAAATCGGTTTACCACCTTTAGCTCTAGCCATCAAATTCTTTTTTTTTTTTCAATGGAAAAAAATTCAATTCTGTTTCTTTTGTTGATGTTTGTCTGACTTTGGTTGTTATTGGATACTACTTAAATTTGATGATGATGTTCAATGTGAAAAATGTGACATTAATTTGGTGATCGAAGAGGATTGATTAAATCACAAAAAGTCTCATCGAAAGCAAACAAACAACAAACTATCTCACTCCCCCCAGTAATTATTTTCAGTTCCATAAATGACCCAAAAAAATTGAATCAATGAATCAACTTTGATGCTTTAGCAACATGCAATAAATTAAACATTTGCCATGGAATCTGGCTGTATCATGTCGTGGCTGCCACTTCATGGACCGCGACATTAATTCATCTAATCAAAATGATTTTTCATCAAAAATCACCAGAGCGAATCGACACCCATTCCTTCAATAAATTGCCTTTTGGGATATGCAATTGATGGGGATTCATCCCATGTTTTTGCCATCAAGTTTGGCATTTTGCTGGTTGAACGTGTGGGTTGATGATAATATGTCTTTTTCCCTACCAAAAAAAATTTATATGTTGCAAGAACAGGCACTTATGCAACATTTTGGAACTAGCTAATTTGCTCACAAATCACGATGTGATTGAAGCAGGAAGTTCTCAATATTAAAGACATTAAACATCAAATATCACTTGTGCATAAGATTTAAAGAGTCTATCTATTTCCCATAATTCTCTATTTATTGGAATTTTGAATGGAATTAGGTAGATTAACATTATAGCAATGGAATATTGTTTATTCTAAATTCGGGCTGTTCCCAATTGATTAATTTTAATAAATCAGCTCGATTTTAAATTACTAACACAATTCCTTGAACATTCGACTATTTTAAATCTTATTAAATTAATATTTAAAATCTGTTGGTAATTAATAATTATAACTTTAAGAACTATAAAATAAAAACATATATTCCCTATTTTCCTTTATATGTACAAACAAGAATAAATTCAAGCAGTTCTTCTGGTCTACCAACTTAGGGGAAAATGCGCTACCTTCGGACGATCTATGCTCCGAACAATTCAGTTTTTTTCAATTTGTTTTAAATGAATTTGTCCCATTATAGTATTATATTTAAATAGCTAGAGCAATGCCTCCGATTTTCAGAAAAGAGCAATGGGTGAAATCCATAAGGAACATAGAGAAAACAATGAATTGTCCGAAGCTTGATTCGTCCGAAGATAGCGGCGCTTTCCCCTAATATTTATATTTTTATATTGCCTTAAAATAAACTTAGCTAGGGTAAACTAAGTTAATTCAAAACCTGCTCCAAATGAAAATTTTTCGCTACTCCAAATGGAAACGTCACTGTTTTCATGATAAATACAGTACTAAATAATTTATATTATTGGGCCAATCCATCTCAAGACGACCATAGGGGTACCCTTCATGGTCTTAGATGTTTTTGAATTTTACATATGTTAAAGTACACGATAAAATAATATACCCCTATTTTTTTTTCGTCCGAAAAAAAATCCTGGCCGGAGATACATGGCGTCAAAGATGGCGCCTCGCGCTTCATTCCTCAATTGCGATTTTTAGCAAATATTTTAAAATGCTCTATTTCGGGAACGGGTTGAGATTTCTTCTTACTCTTTTTTTTATTTGAAAGATAATTTTATACTCTTTAAAACTATATACTTGATTTTGCATTAGCTGCTTAAGTTTTTTGTAACGGTCTTTTAAAAAGATTTTGAAAAAATTTAAAAATTAATTTTTCTCAAAAACCCCATTCTCAAAAATTTTGATTTTTTTACTGTTGATCAGTAACATTGAGTACTATATTCCCTGAAAAGGCGAGCTTCCACTTTTGCACTTACTTTTTTTTAAAAATATTTGAAAAATTACCATATTTTCAAAATTAAAAATAACCAGCTAAACTCAAAATTTTGAGTTCAACTTTTCAGGGAATATAGTACTCCACAATACTTATAAACAGCCAAAAAATCAAAATTTCTCGAAATCAAGTTTTTGAAAAAAAATTTTTTTTTGAGTTTTAAATAAAAATGTCTTTTATTGACAAAAATAAGCCTTTAAATCATATTAAACACATGTACTAATTATGTTTTTTTGTTTTCTTTTAGTTTTTCAAAAAAAATTTTTTTGGAAATTTTTTTTGATTATTTTTGAAAAAATAAAAGAAAAATTTTTTTTTGAAATTCCGTTTAAAAAAAATCTACATATTGACACATGTGTCAAATGTATCTTAAAGTTTGATTTTTGTCAATAAAAGACATTTTTATTTAAAACTCAAAAAAAATTTTTTTTTTTCAAAAACTTGATTTCGAAAAATTTTTATTTTTTGGTTGTTTATAAGCATTGTGGAGTACTATATTCCCTGAAAAGTTGAACTCAAAATTTTGAGTTTAGCTGGTTATTTTTAATTTTGAAAATATGGTAATTTTTCAAATATTTAAAAAAAAAAAAGTAAGTGCAAAAGTGGAAGCTCGCCTTTTCAGGGAATATAGTACTCAATGTTACTGATCAACAGTAAAAAAATCAAAATTTTTGAGAATGGGGTTTTTGAGAAAAATTATTTTTTAAATTTTTTCAAAAATTTTTTAAAAGACCGTTACAAAAAAATTAAAGCAGATAATGCAAAATCAAGTATATCGTTTTAAAGAGTATAAAATTATCTTTCAAATAAAAAAAAAAGAGTAAGAAGAAATCTCAACCCGTTCCCGAAATAGAGCATTTTAAAATATTTGCTAAAAATCGCAATTGAGGAATGAAGCGCGAGGCTCCATCTTTGACGCCATGTATCTCCGGCCAGGATTTTTTTTCGGACGAAAAAAAAATAGGGGTATATTATTTTATCGTGTACTTTAACATATGTAAAATTCAAAAACATCTAAGACCATGACCCCTCGATTTGCGATTTTTTCGGTCGTTTTGAGATGGATTGGCCCTATTATATATTATTTAGTACATTATTATTATTTAGTACATATAAATTATTATTATATTTATATATTTTCTATACCACAGTTACATTATTTAGTTAATTTTGCTCCAAATAAAGCGAAAATCCATTTATATTCACAAATTTTAATTTGTTAATTTCTCAGAAAAATTAAAAGTGTACCTTTTCACCATCGTATTTTTCATCGATTGACCATGTTTTCCAATGAAAAACATAATAAAGTGACTGTTGTTTATTCGTTTTGTTTAATATTTATGTCATATTTCTGGCTAATTTTAGTCAAATTAAGTGCTTATCTTTATTGTTAACGATACGTGAAGTTTTCAAATGAAATATTTACCTATTTCGTGAACAAAAAGGGTTTTTCTGAAGTGTGTGCAAATGCTTCAATAGGAAACCCCGGAAAATATGATTTTTTTTTGAAGAGATTTTCTTATTGTTTTAGATGGGAAAGGAGAAAAAACAGGAATAAGAACAAATCCTGCACTCAAGAGCAACTCAACAAAGTTTTGGAATTTGGAAGCCTTTCGTCGCGGTTTCACTTACACTGTTTGTCTCCAATTAGAAAATTTCCCTTGTCTCCATTTAGATTAATTTGTTTCCAATAGAAGTATTTTACGCTCGCGTATTTTCTTGTATTTAAGAGGTTTTTAAATTATACCTAAAGAATTTTCACTAAACAGTAACATTCTAGAAGAGACAAGGAGCAAATTTATGTAATTATCTTCAGAAAAAAATATGAACTTAATGTGTTGAATCTTCTGTCAAAGTTAAAGCGTCTGGAAATGGTTTTGAATTAGGAAATTTACCCTATTTGGCTGTTTTTCTTTATTTCTAATACTTTCTTTTGTTCGGAAGGCCTGATTATTGCACCGTTGTGAGAAGTTTTCACTCAAAATCCGTGCCAGGAATAAATCCACAATCTCTCCCTTGACTATCTTATCAAAAAACACGGGCTCCCTTCATGTTCTTTGATCTCTTGTGATATTTTTTCCGACAGCTCAGGATGCACTTGTCCGGGAAATTTCAAATTCGCGGGCAGTTTTTCTAACAAGCATTAAATTTTCAATTCTACGAAATAGACCTTTCAGTTGCAGTACAGAATAATTGTTTCTGATTCTGCCAATTTTTAATCTGAAATAGTGCAAGATATTAAAACTATAAAACTTGCGCAGTATGCGGATAAACTAACTGTTACCTGTAAATGACACAGAATGTATCAGATAAAGAATTTCAACCAATTTTCAATTGATAGAGTGTCTAAAGGCTTCCACAAATATGGGACTAACCTGTAATTGTATAAAGTGTCTAAAATAAAGAAAAATTCCAAGTAATGGAGTCATAAGTGCCTCATTATTGATGGGGACAAACCTGGAATTGGATAGAGAAGAAAAGGTATTAATAGAATCCTTCTAATGCAGCTTGGAGGTCAAATGTTGTGCTTCCAAGAACAAAGAAAGTGGGCTCAAATTGTAGCTGCTCCACGTCCAAATCCACTTTGAGCTTTTCAGATTGTTCTCAATGATTTCAATTGATGAAATTCACCATCCTCGCCAGGAGAAGTCTGAGATTTCGGTCACACTCTAGCTTCGAACATTTCATTTTTGCCATATTCTTTTAATGAATCCGACCTTTGGCAATAAATTTTAATAACTCGTATTAAGTCACGCATTTCCTAAAAAAAATAAGTGTAATTTATTAAAGGAATATGGGGAAAATATGAAATGTTCAAAGCCAGAATATGTACAAAGCCTGAAGACCTTCCTCTGCCGATCACAGTTTTGATAATCCTTCGAAATATCGCTAAACACAGATGATTTCCTTCCCCTAGGTATGTCACCAAAACATAAATCAGCCTCAATTTTTCAAGAAATTAATATGAATTCAAATGTTTTTAAAACTACAGCATTTCTTTTTTTATTTGAAAATTTCCTCTGTCATCCACAGTAATTTCAGAATCATTACAAAAAACATTTTCAATGCGTCAAAATTAAAAGTTATCATTTTTTTTCATAACAATCTTATAGTACATCCTGATAATAAAATACAACATTTTGAAAAATTGAATTAAACTTTATAAATTTTTCTTACTTTGTAATGAGACAATTTATCCAGTTAAAGCTCATTTACACGAGACTATTTTGCATCGAAATTGAATTGTATTGTAATTGTATTTATCTGCCAACGTGTGTCTTTACAATGACCTTCCAATGACCTTCTTTGTCTGGAAGATCTTAACTGCAGAAAAGCAGTAATATTTTATGATAAAAAAACTAAAATTAAAGGTTCTACAATTAATTTTATTTTCTTTATCTCTGGTAATATATTTTGGATTAATACTATCTTGGTAACATCCTCGCTACGTTCTTTTGCTTCTTACTGAGAATTTTATCTCACGTTCGGATAATTTTGGCACATTCTGTATATACATATTTTTTCTCTAAATGTGACACATTTCACCTTATAATTTAAATGAAAACTCACAATGACAAAACAGCATGAAAATAAGTCTGCAAACTCATTTAAATGGTCTGTATTTACAAAACATGCCTTTTTTTCTTGTAATTTATTTGTAGAACACTCGAAATTGGCGGTGGCCTGAAAACACACAAACAAGGATTTCCCTCTCACCCAGGGACACTTTTCACCTTCCCAGCACGTTCCCAGGGTAATTGCGACAGAACACCGAAGATATGGCGCCTCCACTGCTTAAATTCACCCTGTGTACCATCTTCACCTTGGTTCTCATGAGAATGGCCTCAGCACAAGGTGAGTCTCTCCTCTAGAGGTAGTTTGTCATGTTTTTCAATTTATTTCCTCCAAGAAATTCATGGAAAAGCACATGGAAAACTTTTCGTATGATCGAAGAACTTACTTTTTTTTGTTACCATGTGAGAAAAATATCTGATATTATGTACAACAATGCTATGTACAGCAATAATCCATTGATTTTTGGTCTCCCTTCCAGCTATTTGAATATTTCTCCCTTACATAATGTTACGATAAAGGTATAAATTTAAGTATTTTAAGTATCGATTACCCTTGCTTTTACAAGGTTCATTAAATTTCAATAACTACTTCAAAACTTAGTGCTTTTTCTATAACAAAAAAAACCTCTTAAAGCTCGACGAAAGCTTCTCAAGCAGCAACAGCAAAGTATATTCTTTTGATCAAAATTTTGCTGAAGAAATTCAATTAAGCCATAAAAAGAGCACAAAAGAGGCTTCGTTTATACAAAGTCATATCGATTTATTTTATGCAATAGCATAAAATTTTCATCACTCAATCAGAAATGAATTATTTCAAGGGAAAGTTTAATGCAAAATCTTTTGAAGAACCTATTAGGCAGTGCTTCACCAGGAAAGCAATTAAAGTGTAATGTTGAACATAAAGTTAATAACCCCAATAAAATTCTCACACTTTTCTTTCTATATACATTTTGCTAAATTTATGAGATAACTTTGTTCGGTGTATCGAGGAAAATGGCACTAAATCGATTAATAGTTGTGGAATATCTTTAAAATGTTTTGGAATTCTTCAGCCATGAACCTCAGTCTTGTATTTTATTGTTCTTCTTTTTTTACGATATCCCCTCTGAATCACAATATTGGTGCTTAATGACTGGAATATTTCTTTTAAATTTTATTAGTGTGTAGGTTCTTGCCAAATTAAGATCAGTGGACAATGAGGATTGAATGAAGTAGTTTAAAATAGTTTTAGACATTTATTATAGGAATGCAATAAATTCTTCACCTGGAGGAGGAATATCTAAAGCGGTTATTAACTTTTGAATTAATAAATTTTGTGGTATTCTTCAATGGTAGAAACCCCGAAAATTTGAGAGTAAAAGACTCCTTGCTAGCAGAAGCATAAATTAACTTTGATGTAGCGTAGCAGAATATCTGCTTTTAGTTCTATATAATTCTAGTTTAATTTTGAATCATCTTGGGTGGTCTGAAAACCCAATAAAAATTCTAAAATTAATCTAAAGAGGTCAATATCGAAGAACCAATGTCAGTGACACTCTGGCGACAAAACAAAATTAGAAAAAAATTATTAAATACTTTGAATTAAAACTTGTTGTCAACACTGATCAAAATATTATGCATAGAGCACAATAACTTTTATTTGTAAACATATTTTTGAAATTTCAGTGAGAGTGAATAAAACCAAGACCTAGTCATTCGCTCATTCTCATAAGAAATTTTAAAAACATATTTACAAACAAAAGTTATTGCGCGTGGTAAGAAGCCTAAATTATTAAAAAAAAGAAGAAAAAAAACAAAGTTTCAAAGATCATAGATATTAACGATATTAATCTAACATTTCGTAAACCATATTCAAAGCAAATCCTTACCATCACTTTCCTTTACATCACTTTAAAATCACTATTTCAAATGGAAATAATAAAAACTATCAAAATTATGAGGCTTTGTTTATAACTAATTTAGAATTTATTTAATTTGTATTTATTTAATAAGTGTAATTCGTAAAAGGAGTTTTTAATCCACTTCCTGAATATCTCAAAATCCTTGATAGTAAACAAATTCATTAATTTTGCTGATCGAACTCAAAGCATAATCATCTTTTTTTCAAATTGTGATCATCTTGGACCTTACCTCAAACGATGAAAGATATCAACTTCTTGTCTTCGAAAAAAAAAAACAATAAAGCGCGCTACCTTCGGATGACTCGAGCTTCGAGCAACTCGTTTTTTACAATACGTTTTTAATTAATTTGACCCATAATATTAATATTTTAATACCTAATCCAATGCCTAAAATATCCTGAAAGGCCATGGGTGAAATCCATTAAGCACACAGAAAAAAATTGAGTGGTCTGAAGCTCTTAGAAAGGTAGTGCGCTTACCCCTATACCGGCTTCAGACCTAAGGCTTAGCTATATGGCTTAATTGCTCTAATTTCTTATCAATCACATTTTTTGGAAAAATTTTAATTAGAATTGGATTATATTAAAGATGAATGACATATTTGGTACTCAAAAAGCAATAAAATTGCTCGCTATTTAGGACTTTGAAACCTTCGGGAACTGGGCTAAACCTCTAGTTTGAAGACCGCTCTATCCCAATCTGTCATTCAGTTAAGGATTACGATCTTAGATTAGTTGTCCCTTGTATACAATTTCTTCACCTAGTCCTTTTTTTGCAAAATTTTGCAAACTAAATATTTTCAAAGATCAGCCTGAACCTATTCAGGCCCTTAAGCCCTAAACACACTTACGACTTAAGCCGAGAGACGACTTAGTGGAAATTGATGGAAATGTAGATTAACCATTATTTCTAATATAATTTCGCTAAGCCGTCCCTCGGCTAATCCTCAGGTCTGTCGAGGCCCTTACGTCTGAAGGCCGTATAAGTGAAGCTTTGATAGTGATGGTCAGAATTCTATACTCAATGTGATTCAGCCTTTGACCTTGTCTCTTTAAGAGAATTCCACCTCAGTTAAGGGAAACGTATACTTCATGTAAAATCCATCTTCCTTGAGATATTGCTAAATTTGTTCTTCGTGCAATCCTTAGTACATCCATTGCGAGATTTCTCACAGACCATAACCTGTGGTTTTGTGTGAAAACTTCCACTAGCCATTCATCTTATTTTGAAAATTAAAACACTGAGATACAGCAGAAGAGCAAAACACGCTTTAATTCTATATATAGGAGAGCCGGTGTTAATTTATGTTGTCGATAGAGGCGAATTGGAAGATATTTTCTCTCTTTGGGATGGTGGTTGAATAAAAAAGTAGAGCTTGAGTGAGCAAAACACGAAAGGTGAGTTTCGCGTGAAGCATATGCATCAGTGAAAAATGTACTTGGAAATATGTGCGTCTGGTAAAAAGTGAATTGCACTCACACTAGACCGGATTCCTTGTGCTCATCTCTCCGTAAGAGAGGGCTACTGACCACTTTATGAGGTTGGTCAAGACGAGACAAGATATTCCTTCTTATATATGCTGCATAACATCTGAACATTATCAATGCGCCTGTTTCAGATGAGTGGAATACATTATAAATTATCCTGGAGCATCGAGATTATGACTTTGGTGTAACATTTTTTTTATGCTTTTCCAGTGTCAGGGAAAAAAACATTGTGATTAAATCAGACAATTTATAAGAGCCAAAGCATAATCACTTTTTGTAATCTTTCTCCCAGACAGAGAGTTGTGTGATCTTTTTTTTTTGATCCCCTTGCCAACCCAGAACCCCCTCCCCCCCCTTTATAACCAATTCCTGGTCTTTTTCCAGTTATCGCGCCAAACACCTCCATGGGATCTTCTTCTTTTCATTTCCTCCATGGCGACAGTGTGGTGTCTTTTTTTTTGGACTAGGAGTTGGCACATCAATTGAACCCATACGTTATCTCACCTTCCTTCCTTGTGCTATCTCCATGAGATTACAATAAATAATAATTTTTCCACCATCTCTCCATCGTTTTTCGCACACACAAACACATTGGGGGGCTACAATACAAAAGTTGAGGATGGAAGTGAAGAAAACAGATTGCCTCATTAAATGCAAAAATTCCTCGAAACCATTTATCAAAGCGCGAAATGGCCAGAGCACATTCCACCGGATCTCACTCTCACAAGAATCATCCCAAATGGGATACTGCTGGGGACCCAAGGGGAAGGTCATGGGCAGGAGGAGAAGACCTCCTTGACTGCCTCCTTGTCGTGCAATGTGTCGCGCTCAAAATGCATCTCACATGCAATGGCACTTTTACGTTAAATGCAGCATTTATAACTCTATGCGACAATCATCGATAAATATACAAGCACCTTGGCAAGATGGGGAGGCCTAGGAGATCGGGGGCTAGACACATAGTCACACATAAAACAATATAAGCGACTTCTACTGCCAGCATTCATCAAAGCAGAAGAAAAATCCATCCACCCCAGTTTATCTTACTTGATAGCTCAGTCGAGAGCGAAAACTCGATTGTCGATCGAGATGATCGTTTCTTGACTTGCAATTGCCTTGTGATTCCTTTTTCCATTGCACTGTAACTTCAAGGGGTGGCTAAGTTCTTTAATCAGTGCTTTATTTCCTAAACCAGAGTTTCTCGGAAAATCCAGATCAAAAAATCGTATTTATCATTTTTATTCGATTTTAAGAAGTCCAGATTAAAAAAATTAAAATTATCTTGTCGTTTATTAGCTTGAAATTCGAAAAAAGTTATGTGATAGACAATTGTAATTAAAATAATGATAAGACTTTATAGCCATCAGAAGAGCAATTGTGATCGCCATCACGCTTTTTATCATAGTATGATAAAAATGTCGCTCAGTTTCGCTCAAATGGTTTCCGAATATTAGCGAAACTTCACGAGCTTAAATAAATATTGTTTTATATAAGAAGAAAAAAACGTACTTATTTTTTAATCATGATTCACCTAAATTTATTCGAAATTATATATTTTGTCAGATAGCAAGGTATGCGCCTAGAGAGGATTCGGATGCCACTGAAGAATTCAAAAACTAACGAAAAAGAACTTTTAATAAAAAAAACAGTCTTGAAATTATATTTTGATTATTTCATATTCAATCTACAAACTTTTTATGCAGCCTGTAATTCAATTTTCGTTCATTCACATAGTCTAAAGCTTATCTTTTAGCTTTTTTATTTAAATTAGAATTATTATTCACTTGTTGCATGAGAAGATGAAAGTTCTTTGCGAGCTTAACGACTGCTGTAACGGTCCTTTCGTTTTGACTAATAGATCGAATAGATCTTTGAAAATTCTCATTAAATTCACCACTAAGTTAGAAATCCCTTTCCACACTAGAAAAACTTAAGTCCTGATTCCATCGATGTCTTTAGTTAGGTCATCCTACACCTTTATTTAGATTACTAAATGTCCTCCACCTTCTCTCGTAAAAGATCCTTGTTCTGAGCGGCGACGCAATGTGTGGATTTTCTTTGAAAGTCAAGGTTGCGATCATCAGCAAGGTCATTTTCTTGCAGAGAAAATGCTTGTGCTGATGGAGAAGCGTCCTGATTTAAAACGGCATCTTCGGCTGTGTTATAAACAGCAGCATCTTCTTCCTCTCGCTGTCCTGCTGAGAGAATCATCTCCATTAAAAACGGTATCTCCAACAGTGTGATAAACAGCAATTCTTATCCCTCTCCTCCTCCTTGTACTGATTAAGAATCCTGATTGGCAACTGAGAATTCAAAAATGTGGTGAAATTCTACGCCTCTCTCGTTCTCTTCTTCTTGTACTGATGGGCCAGCGTCCTGACTTGTAAGTGAAGCCTCAAATGGACAAAGATCACCTCTTCCATGACCGGGACTCCTGTCTATACGGCGACTGCACTACCGAGAATTAAAAGAATTGGGAGATCATCCTCGGTGTACTCCTCATCGCCTACACCTCCACCGATTCGAATCTTGTCACCGTTCAGACGCCTTTGCTTTCACTTTCTTGCCACTGCCTTGTCTCAGATGAGCCCCACTGTCTCTTGTTTTGACAAGTTTTCTGGGACTTGATCATCAGTCCCTACAAATAAATGCGAAAACAAATAATCTTTTAGAGAAAAAGCAAACAAAAACACTGCCACAAAATATGTATTATAAAATAAAACAAACATTATGAAAACGAATTAATTAATTAAATTAACGTTTTTTTGGACCTCAATTAAATAAAATAAGTTACTTACTCTCATTTGTTTAAAGAAAAATCTCTTTTCACTTGAAAAACACTTTTATCACCCGTGACGGGAGGATATGCTAGTATATCGTATTGATAAAATGACAGAGCGACTCATGGTTGCCAACTTCGATTTTTGTCGCTCAGCGCCAAAACCGAAGATGGACATTTCCACTATGGCGGGAAGTTTTCTATGATAAAAAGCACTGTTAAACCATATGATAAAGCCCGTGACGGCGATCACAATTGCTCTTCAGGTTTCCACTAAGCCGTTAATCCGTAAGTCTGTCTGGGGAATTACCGTAGGTGCGGGAGACTACCACCTCGCTATTCGCCAGCTTATCTTTAATTGTAGCACTTAAGGATGGTCATTACCGATCGGACGTAATAGATAGGATCGTACCGATCATACAATTAATCAGTTGTATACATTTTATTGCACTTTTTATGCAGAACAGCATAGATTTTAGATAAGGTAAAGTGCCCTCGAATCGACCGGTTCCTCGACTCGACCGGTGGTCAATATTTGAATGTTTTAATGGTGAATTTCTATAAAATTGTCACTAATTCGTATTTATTTATGGAATAATTGACCTATTAATGTTAGATCATACGCCAAATCTACCCCCTGGTAAGTGGGCTTCAAAGTTGAAGCCAATTTCCCACATTCACATACAGATTTGTATGGAATTTTTTCTGCACTCGTGACCGTTACACGATATATGTCACAATTAAGGTGTGCGTTGTACATAGGACTCTATGCCTTGTAAAGAGGGATAAATATTCTAGCTGAGTTGGGAAGAAATTTATGAGTTGGCTTCAAACAACTCCATATGAAAAAAACAACCTTTAGCCAGGGACTAGCGCCAAATATTAATGTAAATATAAATAAATTGAATAAATACCTCTACAGGTCGAATTGAGGAACCGGTCGACTTGAGGGCACTTTACCTTAAATTGTTTAAAAATTATGTAAAAGTAGCATTACACAAAAATTACATATTTGTGTATATTTACAACGAAAATCATAGTAAAAAAGCCGATAATTTTTGCTATATAGGATTTCACCGGCGATTCCTTATTTTGTAAGGACAACGAGTTTGCGAATTAAAGGTGAAATTACATAGAGATAGACCATTACATCCACACCACCAGCGTTATTTTTTCATAATTATATTATTTTCCTAAAATTTTCTTAGGATATTCTACGTGCAATATTAGCAAAGTGACTCTCATATAACCGTGTAAAACAATTATTTTAATATTATAAATGACATTTATATTTGAAAACCGCATAAGCTTTGAAAACATTTAAGTTTTACGAATGTAGATGGCGCTGAGGTCTCAAATTTTTGAACGCAGCGACCGTTTAATTTATTTTCTAACTCGACGATTTCTTTAAACAAATCTAATGTTTCAATATTTAATAATTTATAAATTTTAGATTACTTTATTTTCTCTAAAGCAGTTTGTTTAGCAGCAGAAGTTGGGTATCTTAGAATTGAGGTACCATTGAATAGAGCTTTTTACTTGTAATATTAAATGAAACTTAGCTTTATCATAATGAAATTGAGCTTCACAATTGCATTGTGGAGCTAAATCACATCATTTTAAGGTTCAGTTCCATTTAAAAATAGGAATGAAACCCTATTTCAAATGTGCTCCAATTCAAAGTTGCCCAACTTTCCCCTATATTAATAAAAAATTAAATTAATTTATGTAATGAATAGTTAAAAAATAAACTTTATAGTAAGATGGGGTAACTAGATCGTTTTCCGAAGAGTGCTATTTAAACGCTTGTTTTTGGACTGATGAAATTCTTTTTTACTTCTTCTAAATCCATAGAATTATTCACTGTTTCATTCAAAAACGTAATATAAAAAAAATTATCAAAAATATTAAAGAAAATTTATAAAATAATGATAATACTGAGATAGGTCAGCATGCACTAACTGGGTCGCCTTTTCGCTAATTCACTTTTAATTAAACCCAGCTGGGACAAGATTGAAATGAGTCGATTACAGTCAAGTGTGCTAATCCGGGCACTCACTTATTTAATGGATCAAAATATTATTTTTGCTTTTTCTCAAACTTGAATTTAATAGTTATATTATTTTACTGTAGTGACTACATTATGGAAATAAAAATAAAAATATTATTTTAAGTGGATTAGTCATAAACGATCCAATTACACTATGCAACACGGTTTTGTTAACGGAGATCTCACATGGTACGTTTGATAGAGTCAAGTCCCCTGATTAAGAATCTGGTCTTGGTTTTGCTCCTATACGTAACAATTTTTTTTATTAATACTTTTATATTTTTTCAGCTTTGCCTTACATTATCCATTATATCTCAGGTTCTAGTGAACGGAACTTGAAAAGTGTGGGTGCGTTGGAAAGCTTATTAGTCGAGTTTCAATTTTGATAATTACAAAAAACCTTGTAAAACCACTCCTTCGGGGTGTAAAATTGAAGTTTCTCTACAAATTACCAAAAAAATGGTCCTAAAGTGAGGTTTTAAAAATTTGTATAAAATAAACTAAACAAAATATTAAAAATCCAATGATACCAGGTGATAGGCCACACTTAGAACTACAATTTTGTTCATCTGAGACATCGCGCTCCGATCACTTTAAATGCCTCATTTGTTGGTTTTTGTCATTTTCCAAAAATATCAAGTACATATTTTAAAGCAAATTTCCTAAAGATTTCTGAGAAAACATATTTTAAAACTTGTGTGAAACATACATAACTGTTAAGATCTTTCTTTAATTCGATCGGGGGACCATTAACATGATTTTCTTTAACATCCCCAATCAACATTCAGCCACGTGAAGAAACCCCTAAACTCCTTTTGGAATGCTTTTTTATGATTGGTAGAAAACGCATCAGCAAATATTTCGTAAATGCATTTCAATGACTTTTGATCATACTTTCATTTAAAATTAGCCTCTACTAGAAATAGTATTAGATGGATGGATGGAAATAAATAAAAACAAAAATTGAATACTTAAAGGAAAATTGAGAGCTTTTTAATGAGGGTTGATTGGAAATGTAAATGAAAATCATGTTAATGGTCCCTCGATCGAATTAAAGAAGGATTTCAACAGTTATGTATGTTTCACACAAGTTTTAAAAGATGTTTTCTCAGAAATCTTTAGGAAATTTGCTTTAAAATATGTACTTGATATTTTTGGAAAATGACAAAAACCAACAAATGAGGCATTTAGAGTGATCGGAGCGCGATGTCTCAGATGAACAAAATTGTAGTTCTAAGTGTGGCCTATCACCTGGTATCATTGGATTTTTAATATTTTGTTTAGTTTATTTTATACAAATTTTTAAAACCTCACTTTAGGACCATTTTTTTGGTAATTTGTAGAGAAACTTCAATTTTACACCCCGAAGGAGTGGCTTTACAAGGTTTTTTGTAATTATCAAAATTGAAGCTCGACTAATGAGCTTTCCAACGCACCTACACTTTTCAAGTTCCGTTCACTAGAACCTGAGATATAACGGATAATATAAGGCAAAGTTGAAAAAATATAAAAGTATTAATAAAAAAAAAATTGTTACGTATAGGAGCAAAACCAAGACTAGATTCTTAATCAGGGGACTTGACTCTATCAAACGTACCATGTGAGATCTCCGTTAACAAAAAAAGTTGTGAATTTGTTGCATAGTGTTAGCGAAGCGTTCAGATTAGCACATTTGACTAACTATAACTCTTAATTATCCACTCATTTCCTTATGAATTTTCTTCCTCAATTTTGTCTAAATTTAACCACATTCTTGATTAAGAACACAATAAGCCAATAAAACTGTTTAAAGTTTAGAAGATTCCCACACCATCCGAAATACCTTACTATTAAAATAAATACAAACTTGGAAAATAATGAATAACAATAGATAGTAAATTAATAAAATCTCAATTTTCTTGGTGAGACTTCAGGGTTATTTATCTTTATGATCGTTATAGACAAAATTATGAAGTTATTAGTAGCAAATGTGAGAAAAAATAAATTTATTAATTTATATAATTTTGCTTAAAGTAAATTACACGCAGGAGAATATTGTTTTCTTCGTAGGGGAAAGTGAGGTACCGTTGAAGTGGGGCAGCTTTAAAATAAGCAAAGGCTCTTTCTCCTATTTTTAAATGAAACTGAACATTATCATGATAAAGTTCAAAACCGCCCCAATTCAAAGGTGCCTAACTTCCCTCTACGTTCTTATAGAAATTCTTACGTAAAACAATAAGAACCACGTATTCTTAAAGATTGTTTGAGACAATAATAAAGTAATGCATTGAAAAATGCTCGAGGACTTGTATTTAAATTCAAAATATTTCTTATAAGCCTTTTAAAGTTAGATTATAAGATCTGTAAAACCTGGATTTCTGTAGGACAGTCAATTTACAATTAAGATCATATAATGATTAATGATACAGTAATTTTAACTCGTATGGTTTCTTATACAAAAATCCTTAATATATTATGCTACCTACATTAATGACCTCATTTTCCTAAGTTATTAGCCCATGATAAATTACTTGCATCAACAATGTTGAACAGAAGTAAGTGAGAAAAAATGTGAATAAACAGTGGCAGCAAAAAGGAGAAAAATTTCAATTGATCTATTTAGAATTGTCTGCCAGATGTATCAAGTGAAAAGTTGTGGAAAAGGCTATAAATTGCTATGATTCCAGACAACCTATTGGATAATTGAGACAAATTGTATGTTATTCCAATAATTGATTTTTTCTCCCGGGGAATCAGTTTTTTTTGTCGATTGGCGATAAATGATTGTCAAGGTCATGTTATAGCCCTTTAATGGGAATCATTTAGCATGGGGGGTATCATTACCAACATTATGCTGGACAAAGTGGCAGGATGTTTTCTTTTGCCACATTCAAGCATACAATTATCCTGTCTGATTTCTCTCCTTCGGGAAAATTGTCGTGCAATGAGAAAAGGAGGAGACACAATTATCATATTCTCCTCATTCAAACAGACCATTTCCTTCCTTCGACGTATTTGTTATATTGGCAATGAGATAAATTACAGGTTCAGACTAAAAATAGATAAGCATTGTTCACTTTATAATTTTATACCAATTTGAAAGAAAAGTGACTTACACTTCGCGGAGTGCTCGAATTAGTGACTACAAAGCTTTGTTTACCTTATCATCGATTTTATTTACCGGGTCGCACCAATTAGAAACTATTCACAATGCTATTCTAAACCTTGCTATGCTATTCTTAAATAAAATTGAGCCTTATCGTGATATAATTTGAGTGCACAAACAGATCGAGAAGCTAAATTACATTATGATATGGCTCAGTTCCACTTAAACATAAGAGAAAAATACCAATTTCAAAGGTGCCCCACTTTCCCCTACCAAAATTTAGAGGATAAATATTCTCAAAGATAAGCACTGAGTCTATTTGGGCCCTAAGGAATACATGACAATGGTCATTGTAATATTTTTGGAGCTATAAGTGCCATGTCTTAGCAAAATTTAAATAAACCCGTATACTTCATGTCAGCAACACATATGCTTGATAAGTAAGTTCCAATGTGTGCTCCAATGAATCAAGTTCTTCAGTTTCTCCGTACAAACCTATTCGGGATTCTAAGACCTTTCAAATGCATTGAAATTCATACTAATCGATTTAAAATTGCCTTCTTTAGAGCCTTTTGAAGTTTTGATATCGAAAAATCTTCAACAGGAAAGGAACCTGGTCATTGGGACACAATACATGAAACGACCGCAATGATGATCTAAGAAAAATCTAAATCCTAACAAAATTCCCTCGATGTCTACCTTTCTAGATCCTAATGGATGTACAGAAACATAGGGGGAACTGGGGCAGTAGTAAACTGGGGTATTTGTAAACACTGTGATTTTTTTCATTTATTTTAAGACTCCAGAGGATAAAACCCATAAGCATTCATAGATACCATGGGGATGTATGTCCACAGATGAATTGGTCAATAAAATCCTAATACTTTAAAAATAAAAATCATTTTTCCCGAAAATGTTGATATTTCAATTATTTTGGTCATTTGGATTTCCACCTGGAAATTAAAAACTGTGTAAAATAATCGAAATGAAGCAATACTAGTTCTTTCCTACATCTTTTAGGATTATATTTATGCATTTACTAGACAAATTGAGATTCTCATTATTTCAAAAGAATTAATAATTGGTCAAAAAACAGCATTTGGGGTAGATGTAAACAGGCAATTTCAATTTCACAAAATGAGTAGGTAAAAGAGCAGGAAATTGACCTTCATGCGAAATATCTATATTTCATAGATTACGAAAAAAATTGGTGGCACTGTGTTCAATAAAAAGTCACATGATGTCAAAATATGGGGAAAATCCATTGAAAAATGTCTTTGATATGCATGGTTTTAGTTTTTTTGCTATTTTAATTATTCTTTGTAAAAAGTGTAGTGATTTTTTGAAAAATATACCGTTTTTATATATCTCTTAAGCAATTAAAATAATCGAAAGTGGTGCAAAGTTAATTTCAAGGGTGGAAAAAAGGGTGTTTACATCCTCCCCAGAAAGTGTTTACTTCTACCCTAGGTATTTTGTGAAAAGAGAAAAATGCACAGTGACTCAAATTTTATTTTTTTGGAAAACTCAATTGTTTTCCAGCATCCGCATTACCCTCGACGAATTGCCTATACCCAAGGGTAAAACATGAGCTAAGAAATATTTTCCAAAAAATCACGGTATCCTTGGCAAATCACCTCAAATTCGCATCTATCGAAAATGGTTACATGTGCCCCAGTCTCCCCTATGTACGTACGTGGGAGAAAAGTATTAGGTAAATATAGAAAAATAGACGAATATACATCTCTCTCAATAAAGTTTGAGCAGATGCTTTGCCAATTTAGGTGTGACACTGTGAATAAAACAACAATTTTGATATCTTTTTTTGCTGCCTCCCCTATCATTTCGAAATCAGCACAAAAGCTTCTTCCCAGAGACCAAGTCAATTGACTAGAATTTCCAATGGACTCTATTGTTCTGCTATTTCACCTTTTCTGGTGGATACTTGGCCGGCGAACGTACAGAAACGAGGAGAATTGGAAAGTGATTAAGAAATAACAATGTTGGAGAGAAACCCCACCTGACAGGGTGCAATATTTATAGTTTTGATTCTTCTTTTTCACCATCAGATAGCAGAAAAGAGCTTTTCCCATTCTCAAGCCAAACACTGGATGTTTTCTTTGCTGTCCAAACTCCCAAAGGGAGGGGGGTGGATGGGCCAGGGAAGGGGACTTTCAACGACGAAATGAACCATTTAGCAGTTGAGCATTTTTCTACCTTTCCGGTTGGTTTTTTTTCTAGCATTTGCTCCAAATAGATTTAATTGTGTTCAGTCATTCCCACAGTCGCATATGGTGAGTTTGAAAAGACGAGGTATATAGAGGTGATTTAATTAAAATTCCTATAATCTCTTCGTCTTCTTCCGCGCCCACAAACCAGAAGCCGGCAAACAGGAAAGAGAGATATAGACAAAATTTGCAAGGTGTTTGACCCGCACAATATCCCCATAAATAACAGAATTCTCATGGTATTAGAGATTAAGTTCCTCACACACTTTGTGTTCGCCCCCATCACTGAGAGAAATATAGTTCAAGGAAATTCATAGCAAAGCCGAAATAATAGTCCGTCTTTACCAGTTCATCTTGAAATTAATATGAAAGATTTTCAAATTATTAGATGGATACTCCATAATCTAAAATATAATTTTGAAACGTAAATTTTCGAATTTACGTTTCAATAAAAAAAAACATTTCAAAAGGTTTGACAAATTTGTATAATTTCTTTAAAAAAAAATATCATAAAGCATGTTTATTAAAATCAGTAAGTCAACTGAGATAAATTTAATTATGAAAAAAGATATTGGGATTTTATAAAAATCAAAGGTCATACAAAATATCCAACTGAATTAATCGATCCTAAATGTAATGGTATTTTCAGGGGCCCATCAAGCCTAATAAAAAGTGAATATATTTTTCACTTTTCCTTGTAAAAATTTTGCAGCTATTGTACCGCGACTTAAACAAATTTGCTCGTAGTTCTTGTATTATTTCGGCGAGCATTATGAAATATGTATTTTTAGATAGCTTTTAGTATACGATTTCGAAATATATCAGACTTATAAGTCAATTCTCTTTAAGAAAAAACTTGCCAATAGTCTTCAGTGCTTCTATGCAAAAACTTGCAAATTCCTTGCAAATTCTTGTACTTGTTCTTACAATTTATATTTATAAAAGTATTTAGGATCCTATAAATTCAAAGGTAGGGTAAAAGTCAGCAATATTTTAGAAAAACGTAAGGTATAATTTGTTAGTTTACTCTGCAAATTAGAAAAAAAACAGAAAGATCTAATTGCTCATAAAATTATGAAAGTTTCTGTTTTAATTTACATTAGTAGCACCAAACTCATAGAAAAATATGTCAAATTAAAATACAGTAGACTCTCGCTCAATCGACTCTTTGTCAATCGGGCGAAAAATTTTGTTGACAATTTTCACGTTTAATTATGAAACTAATTTGCTCAAATTCGCTGTAGTTCTTTTTAATTTTTCGTGATTCTATATAATTGATCACTTTTTGTGGAATTTGCAAAGGCTTTGACGTCCAAATCTATCAATAAACCGGATGACATTTTGCCTCAAATGCCCAATTGAGAGAGGGTCTACTGTACTGTGTCCTCTACAAGAAATCTGCCGATTTTTGATCAAAGGAACATAAATACTTTTAGAAGAAAATAAATTCAATTTTTTCAAATTTGAAGTTTGTTTCACGCCTAAAGGATACAGAGTTCTTAAACTTAAGGCTATACCGAAAATCGAAAATTATTATTTTCAAATATTGGTTCGAACATAAAGGGAAGTGCGACACCTTTCAATTTTTTGGCACTTTTGAAATTGGGCGTTCTTCACTAATTTTCAAATAGAATTGAGCCTTATCGGAATATAATTTATCTCCACAATTGGTTTGTTGAGCAATTATATGGTAATAAGGTCCAGTTTCGTTTAAAAATAGGAGAAAAATCCAAATGTTAGGCCCGATCTGACGAGGTCGGATTTCACCTAGGACCACAAAAGCTGAGATTGCAAAGAATCTCAGCTAAAACGCCCAATTTCAAAGCTGCCCCAATTGAAAGGTGCCCCATTTCCCCCTACATGAACACTCTGAAAATAGAATGAGACATTTGTGGATTAAAACTATTCATATATCCGATTTTCCACGTCAAACCATGTGCTATCGACAGAAATAAACGATTATTATCGGAAAAGGGGCTAAGTCTGGAAAATACAGCGGGGGTGGTAGCACATCACAGCGTTTTGATACTGACCTAGACCATAGAGGTACAATGCCACGGAACGAAGGCGTGTTACAATATCACTGGGTCAAGTCCCGATCAAAATCCCAAAAGCCAAAATCCCGAATGGGCCAAAATCCCGAATTCTTAAAAGTGTCATAGCTACTCCCACGATTTCAAAGGGAAATCTTCTGTGTTTTGGAAAATTATCCTAAACATTTTCCTCTATAATTTCATCCCTTTCAGTATTTTAAAAATTCGAGATTTTGGCTTTCGGGATTTTGGCTGCCACCGCACTGGACCATCCTATCGACTGGTCATCAACTACAAATAATTAATTTAACCGTTCTGCTTGAGATATCCTAAATTAAATTTCAAGGAAAAAATATTTTTGGTTAGCAAAATAAATCCAATTAGTTTTAAAAATATTCATAATAAAATATTCGGGACATCACACCCTGTGATACTCGCTTGATCCTCGCGCGAGCGCTTCTTCTTCCTTTCTTCAACTATGGAGCAGAGCTCTTCTTTGCGGCGGATAGTGACACAATCCGTCGTCTCTCAGTTTCGTTTAATGATTGTGTTAGGTATATCTGCGGCTTAATTCGTCGAGACCATATCTCCCCCTTCAGTCACATATTTGTTGGCTGCGATTTACCATCTCATCTGAGAATGAGAGCAGTGCTATTTTTGTTCCATTTGCTGATTTTTGGATGTCCTGGGTACCTGTCGTGTCTTCTGGTTAGGGGGAGTTCTGCCAGGGTTCGAGGACTTATAGTACCTAAAGTTCAAGATGACTGCCTCTATTGGTCGCTTTTTGTAAAAGGCGTCATTCTGTTTAATTCTCTTCCGAGTGATTGCCGTATTTCTGCGGCTGCTATTCGTAATTTCTATCTTCAGGCTGGATCCTAGAAGCAATTAATTTGTTTGTTTCTTGAACACTCTTAATTCTGAATTCTTGTCATTCTCTATTTTTTATGTTCCTCTTTTTTCTGTTTTTTTTTTTATTATCACAATTGTAAAAGGGATGACCCTATTCTTGTGATTAAATAAAGTAATAATAATAATAATAATAATGGTCTATAAAATGTTTCATTTTATCCAGCAAAAAACGCTATTTGTTCATAAATTTATTTTAAATAAATATGAGTACTAAAGTTGCCAAAATGATTCAATCATTGTCTTAATTTTCCTCTTGCCAAAAATATTTAACTATGCTTTTATGCATTAAAAAAATATGATTCCTGTTTCAATTATTTTATTTACTAAATTTGTTTATTGCTCTGTCATTTGCCCAAAAATATCTGCTGATGCCAAGTTCAAATCAGGGTGTTTTAAAGTGATTAAATTTAATTTGAAAAAATTCTTCTCAGATCATTAGGATTAGAATATTTCTCTCAGTGATCCAGTTGTGAGGCGCTCGGTTGTTTTCCTCACCAAGAAGATCCGGAGAGAAAGAGCAAATAAATTGGCGATTGAACTGCCCACTTTGGCGAAGCTGCGATCCAGCGTCATCATCACGCGAAAAAACGAATATGTATTGTTGATTCCCTCACCTCATCCACGCATTTAAAGATTTTTGTCCAACTGGCCACTCCACTCAAACCGGCCCCAACGCACTTGACATTGCGAATGGTCAGTACTGATGCTATTTCAGGGTCTTGATTTCACCTCACCAGCAGCCTCTAGCACTCAAATGTCTTTTCTCATCTTTTTCGTGGCAGGTTTAAATGGGAAAAGTGACATTGTCATCAGGATTATCGCATGGTCCGAGACAAATGGCATTTATGAATAATCTAGATTGAAACACCTTCGCAATGTCTTGTGTTTTGATAGACTCACCATGCTCTAGCAACTTTTTGCACAAACATTTTGATCCGACTGACTTAGAATTGAGAATCAGGGTAAATTCTCCCAGTCAATCAAAAATAATTAGTTTCACCCATATTCATGGCATTTATTCCTTTTATGACCAGAGGCATTAGTTCCATCAACTTGCAACTAGTTTTTCTAACAGGACTTTGCAATGATTTGTGAGGAAATTAGGTCGAAAAAAGGTTAGTTCTTATTCTCCCGTATTTCAGCATATTTTGCATAAATTATTCCAGCTTTTAATAAAGAATTTTATAGCTTTTTTAATTAATGTCTTTTATAGAAAAAATTTGAATTCTTATCTTATCTATTTAACATTCCATTTATTTAATTTTTATTAAATAAATAAATTAAATTTTTAATAATTTTATTATTCATTGAACCTTTCTCAGCTTTAAGGCTTAAACAAGTCACTAAACTAACTGATTTTAATATAAATAATTATTAGTTATTTATTAAAAGAAATCAATATCATAATTATATAATAAATTTTGTTTTCAAAGGAAAAGTTAAACCTGAAAAAGCTTTTCGGAAGTTAAACTAAGAATTTTTAAGTACAGCAAGAATTACACGAGCCCAATTTTACTTTAAATCTCAAATGATTTTGTATCAATCGGCCAAAGTTTTATTCATTTTTCCTTAAATTTTGATTAAATTTAAATTTCTTTTGACATTTTTGTATAAACTCTATTGAGCAGTCTGCAAAAAATTATTTTTAGATATTTCTACAACAAACTCTACTTTTAGGTTCAACAAGTATATTTGCGAATTTTTTATTTGCTATTTGTTTTAAAATACGAAAATTCTAAAACTAACTCCCTGGCTAACACATTAAGTGCTGATTAAGTATTTAATAAGTCCTTAATTCAATGAGTTACTTTTAAGGAGTTGTAGAATATTTAATTATTAAGAAATATATAGAGGGGAGACTGGGGCAAAAAGTCACAAATCGAAAAATTCAAAATTCAATACCTTCCAAGGTAAAAAAGATAGCGGCTCAAATTTTTTCCATAGATAGCCTCCACAGACCTTCTTCAATGTTGTAAGTTTCTTGGAATTCGAACAAGGAATTTAGAAAATAAAAAATATCGAAATTTTTAGCCCTATTCTTGAAATATTTTCCGTGCAGAAGATATCAAATATTGTCTACTTATTTTCCAAAATGTATGCACTAGTGAATATTTCCTAAATGATTTGGATTTTTTGAATAAGAATTTTTTTAGTTTCGAATTTTTGCCGTCAGATGCCACTGCTATCGTCCCAAAAATTTCTTAACTAAGGCATTAATGAGTACTTATTAAGGACTTACTTAATGCATTTCGTAAGTTCAATCAAATTTTTCTGCATATTTCGTTTAAACTCTTGGTAACAAAAAAAAGTGTCCAATAGATAAGCTAGAATGCCCATAAAAATGATAGGCAATGATGCATAAGTATATTTGCATGAACGCATTTATATATACATAATCCCGCTATGCATAATCGCGGGACCTAGTGTATCATAGCAATAAACTTAAAACAAATAAATGATAAGCAAATGAATTTTATTAAATAAAAAAAGAACACATTTTATCCAAATTGATTTATTTTTAACCCGAGAAAATTGTCAAATTATCTTCGTAATTTTGAATCCAATTTAAAATTCATTAAAGCTACAAAAATTACAATATTATCACATTAAAGACCAATGATATAAAATTGTAATTGTTCTTGAAAGTTGTTGTAAAGCATTCTACACAGTTCCATGCCAAAGAAATTTTCTGATGTTCTATGTTGTCTCGCCGGCAAATTCTTTGTCGTAAAAGCAATAAAATTTGAGATATGCAAATATGTCGAATTGTTTTATAAGTCATTTTACGACAAATACCACTATTTTTGCTATTTTTTATGTGTCCCAATTTCTTGTCCAAGTTTTCCCAATGGATCAGCTTGAGTCTAATTTACTCCCCCCTCCCTTCCCAAAAAAAATATCTCTGAAATGAATTTTATTATTTTATTTAAATTTGAATTACATTAAAAAGGCATTAAAATGTGAATCTCGGCATTGACTGCTCTTTTATAACTCAAAAATATTCCTGAGAGTTTAATTAGCTCATTCTAGGATATCAGAAGCGCAAAATCAATTAATAAAAGAAACAAAACGATGTAACACCTTTGTCAATGAGTCAATTAAAAGCATCTTATTTGCCTTGTTAATATTTCACACTCCAAGACTCTTGAATCTATGATCTCTTATCTAAGGTACAAACATTGTTAATCTGCTGAGCATGATCTTAAGTCTGGCGGGAAAATGAGAAAAAAATCTACTATATTACCTGCAGTTGATTGTGCGTGTAAAGGGACTTAAAGACCGAGAGTGAAAAGAGTATAGAAAACGAATTGGTTGAAAATGCAAGCGATATCTTCAATTAAATATTTCCTGTAAAATGCCAATTAAAGAAGATTTAGAGTTACATTGCAACATTGAGAGTGCAAATGCGAATGAGATTTGCATGAATTGCAATTGAATACCTTTGCTGGATTGTAGCAATGTACTGCCATTTAAAACATACCATCAATAAATAAATTGATGGAAGCAAGATACAATATATTTGTCACACAAGTGTATAAATTCATTAAACACCATAAACAATTTGCTATAATTAAACATTAATTCATAGATATTTGATTAGGTGTTAAACAAAGGATTTAATTTAATAATAACATATTAGAGAAGATCTACAATAATCGAAAATTATTAATCTTCAGGAAATTTAATAGTTACCCGAATGACTTTATAATGAAATGAAATAAATAAATAAATAAATAATCAGGACTTATAGGGGAAGTGAGGCAGCTTTGAAATTATGCTATTTTCTTCTATTTTTAAATAAAATTGAGTCTTATCATAATGTAATTTAGCTTCCCAATTGGTTTGAAGAGCTACATTATATCATGACAGGGTCAAGCTTCATCAAAAAATAGGAGAAAAAAACCTAATTTCAAAGCTGCCCAAAGTCAAAAATGTCCCACTATTCCCTACCCTATTTTTGTTTAGTTTAAAAATCTCAGAAAAATCATGTTAAAATGTTCTTATTAAATTATTTCAAATATTTATAGATATAAAAAGATTCAATTTTATTTTAAAAATCAAAAGCAGTTTTGAGTGCAATAATTTGAATAAAATATTTATTCGTTAGGAATTATAAAATACATACAAAAAATTGACTAGAACGTTTTCCTAAAATTGCCTCTTTTAGTAAATATGATAACTTATATTTAAATTTTTCATGCTTTAAAAACTGTTTTCCTTTTTATTATATTTTAAACACAACAAAAAAACTAAATTTCCATTGAAGATTTCCCAAGAATGAGGGTAAAAATTATTTTAATAGCTATCATATGATAAAATTTGAAATCAAATTTTCGTTTCGAAATTTAATTTAGCAAGTTTAAATGAAAAAAACTTCATTCTAGTATTATATAATACTTTCAACATGGTGTTATCACATTTGCTTAATAAAATTTTAATATGATTCACATTAATTGAATCTAATTTATCGTTCAAATAAGTAATTCTTGTCTTTAAAACCTCTTAATATTAAAATATTCATCACTTATAATCAACATTATCAATCATTTATAATTAATTACTTAATATTTAGAAGTTGACCTATTTATTGATAAAGTGGCTACCCCTTTTGGTCCGCAAAAATACGTCTCAATTAATTTATAGCATTTATGTGAAAATTAATGTAAATTAATTTTTTAATACGAAAATATATTTCGACGGTTCCATTCTATACTATTCTATCACAGAATGACAACTTTTCAGGAGAGCCATTTAAAGTTGGCGATTTTCTATGCTGTCCGTGTAAATTTTTTTTCGAAAAAATTGAATATCTCGTAACCCGGACGTGGGATGACTACCACATTTTCACCAGTTGTAAATCTCGGTCCCAGGAACAACATATCTCTCGGAATAATAATTCTAAGTCGAATTAGAATAGTATATGTAATGGAGCGGTCGATTTATGCTTTGATTTAAGTCAATTTATACCGACTTTTTCACATGCAGGTCAATTTTTAAATATCAAGTTATTCAAAGAAATAAATTACACCTTTGGACGCTTACCAGTGAAAATTAATCTGAATCACATCAAAATTTTAATGTTCAAGTAAGATAAAGTACCCTCAAGTCGGTCGGTTCCTCAACTATAGTCAATTCTTATAAAATTTTCACTCACTATGGAAAAGTACTCTCCCTTCGAGCGTTCATGCCTTCGAATAATACGAATTTCTTTTACTTTTCTTAAGAGATTTTCACATGACTATCACATAATTAACAATAAATTGATAATAAGCTAACTAACATACTAACATTTAATAGAAATGGCTCTTAAGACAACTTAAAGAAAATTCACATTATTCGAAGGCATGAACGTTCGAAGGGAGAGTACTTTCCCCTACAGGGCACTTTACTTTATGATTCTAAGGCAAGTTCATAATTATCTAATTCCTACTCTGTAACCAACTCACACTGTCGGCCAAAATTCTGAAAATCAAAATCCCGAATTAGTCGAAGTACCGAAAGCCAAAATCCCAAATGGTTCGAAATTCTGAATGGGTAGAATTCCGAAAAGCAAAAAACTCGACAATCCAAAATCCCGACCCATCCGTGATTTCGGCTTTCGGTATTTTGGCATTCGGAATTTGGCGATCGGGATTTTGACCTTCGGGATTTTGGCCGGGACTCCCGGCAAGGGAAGGCTTTGAACACTTAATCTTTTTCCCGTATTCTTCTAATGAATATGACTTATTTTTTTCAGGAAATGTGTGACTTAATACTGGCTATTAAAATATATTGCCATTATTGGTCAGATTCGTTAATGGAATATGGGAAAAATATGAAGTACACACGGCTCTTCGTTATCCGGCTGACGGGGGGACAAAATGACATTCAGGTTTTTTGAATGATCTACGGTTTTTCTATTTTGTGCTGTGTGAATTTATTGTCTCTCTGACAAAGAACAAGAGAATTTTCTTCATGTTGTGCTTATGTTTCATTTTTTATCTCAATTATGTATTAAAAACTTCGATACAATGATAATAATACTTTAATTCACTCTGGACAAACTGCATGCTTCGTAAAAAATTGTTTTGAATACATCAACCGCCAGTGTTTGGCAGCTGTCACCCGGATAACGAAGTGCCGGATAACGAAGATCCGTGTGTATTCGAAGTCAGAGTGTATGCGTAGTCTAAAAGCCTTCCCCTACTTAAAAATATTTTTATTGAAATATTATAAACTGTCACCTTTTTTCGGAAATTTAAATTCGCAACTTCAAAGTCGGCTTTAAAAGTCAATAATCAAAAATGATATTTTTCGAATTTCCAACTTTTATTTCTTTTCTCAAGCTTTTTTATTTCTTAACAGAAATAATTGCGGTGTAATATTATAAGTATGAGTAGTTTAAGATAAAATCAGCGAAATCCTGGTTAGCTTCTGGTCTAAAATGTGCAAATTTTCTCCGGAAAATCTTTTGGCAAATATTGAAAATTATTAAAAATTTTTTTCACTAAATATTTAAATCAACTGAGCTTTACTTCTAAACTTCTGTGAGCTTCATGTTCGAAATATTTTCGAAAATCTATGCTATTGAAAATCGGTTAAAATTAATTTTAAAAACATTCAATATTATGGGATTAAACTACAATTGAGTACATTTCGAACTATTTGTATATAAAACTAATATACAAATAAATATAGGTTAATAGAAGAAATTATTCTAAAATGGAAAAAGCTGAAAATATACTTTCATTTCACATAGTTCAATTTTTGTAGGTACTTTTAAAAAGAAATTTTGCTTTTTCTCATTTTCTGCAATGAGAAAGTATTCTACAAATCAGCGTGATCTATATTGACTTTAACTCTTTCGCGTCATTAGGGTCATATATGACCCGGGGAAAAAACAATTTTTTTTTGACTATTTACATTAATTGAAATCTATCGGTTTGTGCACGACATCATAATAGAAGGATGTAAGATTCTTGGCTAATTTTCTCAAGACTCCAGATATTCAGGAAAAGAAAATATTTGAGATCAAAAATCACTAATTTCGAACTTTGTGAAATGACTTTTCTTTTTCAAAATTTTTATATTCATTTATTTTTTTCAGCAAAAAGTTCTTTAGAAACACAAAATAGAATATTCAAAGATTGTCTATTGCATATTTTGATATAATAAACTACTCTCAATTTTCCAGAAAAGCGTGTAGAATTTTCCGGGTCATATATGACCCTATTGTCCCCAAGGGTAACAGTGTTTTCGTCCCAAACCTGCAGCGAAATGTAGTTGGGACATTGTTTTTCTTTGTGAAATGCAGGTGGGACATCTTGCTCCTGGACATTTCATCTTATATCTGATGAATTATAACATATTTTGCAATATTTTAAAGTATTCTGCAAGCGTCTCATATTGTGCAATTGTATTGTGAGTGAATAAATATGTGGATAAGTTTATTTTTGCCAAATACCACTCAAAATATTGTGACAGTGACTGTTCAAGGGATTACCAGGAAGATTCCTTGAACACCAGGAGTACAGTGTTCATCAAGACAATCCAGTTTGCCATGGTTTTGGCCAAATTAATAAGTTTAAGCAAAAAAAAACTCTTAAAAAGCCCGTGATATAGATTTTCAAAATGGTATGTACGTACATTTCCCTTGAGGACAACAGGGACATATATGACCCGGGGTTTTTCCGAGTTTTCACGCAATGGAATTTTTTTTTCCTCTCTGAACTATTATATTTGATCATAAAGCATTAGGAAAAACTCAATTTTACATGAATTCATCTGCTGAATAAAAGTGGGAAGCGAAAGAGTTAAAGCACAGAAAAGAAGCTTTTTTGTATATCTCAAGTCTGGATAGCTCACGGTCTCTAAAGACTTTTCGGTACTCAAAGTACAGTAAAATAAAGTAAAGTATAAGTAAAAGGAATTCGATAAATATTTAAAATGAATTATAATCATTGAAATAACAGAAAAGCTGCATTTAATAGATGAAATTCCAAGTTGAAGTTGTCTTTTCTAGTGTGAGTTTCATACCCTCCAAGGAGTTCTCTCCTGGTATGGTGCTCAAGACAGTGCGAAAATGGGTGTGCAATTTATCAAATTGCACACGACATTAGCAATCTCCTATATATTGTGCCTTTGATGTTTGCCTTAGTGCTCAATGGTGAACCCACCCGGAGTGGCAAAATGATTTGCATGGGGATTGCACTCTCACCAGAGAATCTTTCCCTGGAATTATGGTGAAGCGGGGAAGGAAGCAAGATGATTATGGCATGAATGTGAGGATAAGAAGTTGACTCAATTAAGATAACTCCTCAAGGCACCGTCTAGCGCTCCCACTTGGTCTATGTAGCCAATAAAACACCCATCACTCTACACTTATTGCCACGACAAGTGAAGATGACTTCCCAAGGTATTGCATATACAAAGATGGGGTGGAATATTCTCAAGATACCGCCACACTGACAATTGTTTACGGCTAATCATCTTGGGGCTCTACTGTTTCTTCCATTTTGCCATCTCCCAGGTATCGTCTCCGATCCCCATCGTCAGTGTCAATGGGAATTAAATAAAAAGCTCAGTTGAGGAGTGGTTAAGAGTGCAACTTTTACCAACTCTATCATGCTCCATAAATTCCATTCACAATTGCTTATTAATTCAAAATGTCTCTTCTCCACCTCATTGGTATGTCTCTTTCTGCCCATTCTCATTGCTTACCTCCAAGTGAGAATGTTTTGATGCCCAGTGAAAAATTTTCCACCCACCCAAACCCACCTCTTGCAAATGGTAAATACTTTCGCGGCGTCTCGACTGAAAGGGCTGACCAAGTTCACAATACTTTGCGAAATGCTCGAACCTATAACTTTGATTTTTACAAGTGTTACACTTTGCATTATTTGTTTAGGCGAGCATTGTGCTTAAGATATCAAACTTTTTTTTGAAATCTTATACCGCTTTATACCCTTTACATTTTCATATTATCTTTACCAGTTCATGACCAGTTCAGGTTCAGACCGATTGAAAAATCTCTTCAGTGACTACTCAAAATGATATGAAATTATTTTATTTAAATTTTAGATTTATCATTGGGCAGTGAACGGTCCATTACCGATTAATACTGGCTCATAACCGTTTTGAACCAAGTCACGCTGGTTGAAAATTCAAAAATCTTTGAATTACACTCAATCCCGACATTATGCACTGCAGGATTATGCACTTGACGGAATTATACACATACAATTATGCAAGTTTGCCTATCATTGGGAGTCAATTTATAAAATCATTTTTGAAATACGACTATACTACCCGCGTCGTATAGGGTAAAGTGGTACAAGTTGGACAGTGGTACAAGTTGGACAATGGTACAATTTGGACAGCGATTTTTGTCTTGATAAATTTAGTACTTCAATTTTATTTGTATATTTTTAATGCTTTAGTTTTATAATTTGGTTCCTTGTGCTTCAAAACAAATTTTGTACTATATTTATCAAGAAAAAAGCCATGTCCAACTTGCATCGGCGAATTGTCCAACTTATATCACTAATTCCAAATTATATCACTTTACCCTGATATGCAAATGAATTTTATTAAATAAAAAAAACACATTTTATTCAAATTGATTTATTTTTAACCCGAAAAAAATGTCAAATTATCTTCGTAATTTTAAATCCAATTTAAAATTCATGACAGCTACTAAAATTACAATATTATCACATTAAAGACCAATGATATGACCTATGTTACGACGCGTGAAATTTGAAAACGCTGTGCTTCTTTTTCAGAACAAAACTTTAATTTCTTTTATTAAGGTAAAATTTTTAAACATTCTAACCATTTATTGAATTTATTCGCTTCATTACAGGCTTCCGTAAATTTGAAAAAATACCTACAGGACATATTATCATAGAAAATTTATTCATCTACACCTTTGTAAAACACCGTTTTCTCTGCGAGAAAAGTGAGAAAACGAGAAAAGCGCTTTTCAAGCTATTTTAGAAAAAAACACACAAAAGACTGCAAATCGTTTGATCAATGCAAACAACAAGCGGCGAGACATAGCATTGACGTTCCTTTTCGCCGTGAGTCATCAGAAATTGCTTAGCTTTTTTGTTACATTTTGCTCTATACCTTTTGTTACTTTTTACCCCAAGTGGCCATTTTTAATAAAAGGATTTCTGGAGAAAAGAACTTTTGTGAAATTCTAAAATAGATAGCGGATTCGTATTCAAAGAATATCCAGATAATTTGGGAAATATTCACCAGTGCATCAAATTTAATATAAGTAGCTAATAATTGATATCTTCTGCAAGGAAAATATTTCAAAAATAGGGCTAAAAACTTCGATATTTATTATTTTCTAAATTCCTGGTTCGAATTCTAAGAAACTTACAACATTGAAGAAGGTCTATGGAGGCTATCTATAGAAAAAATTTGAGCCGCTATCTTTTTTTTACCTTGGAAGATATTGAATTTTGAATTTTTCAGTTTGTGAATTTTTGCCCCAGTCTCCCCTACTGTTTGTTAATGCATTTGTACTAAACAGTTGAATTTTTGTTTTTTCTACTCTTACTCCGCGCGAAATTCGTTCTACGACCGATTTCCTAAAAAATCAATTGCGGATATGCAAATTTTATCGATGCATAATGCCATTTCGCGCGTTTTTTTTTCGGTCCCGAAAATGTGCATAATCCCGAAACGGGTAAACTCTTTTTTGATAGAATTAGATATCAAAGAATTTGTGATTGTGCAGATTTCAAAGGCCTTCCAAATGAATTTAAACTTGTCCAAAGTCGAAATTCAAATCCAAAAATGAATTCAAAATCAAGCAAAAAACGCTTCCGAAAGCTATTAAATCATAATACAAGAAGAAAGCCAGATTTTAACCAGTTCCGGCCAAAATTCTGAACGCCAAGATCCCGAACGTCAAAACCCGAAAAGCCAAAATCTCAAAAACATTTTGACCAATTCGGGATTTTGGCCCATTCGAGACTTTGGCTATTCGAGACTTCAACTCATTTGGGATTTTGGCTTTCGAAATTTTAGCATGAGGTTCTGGTTTTCGGTATTTTGACCGAAATCCCAATAAAGCATACACAATAAAAAATTTTCAGCTTACATTTTCAATGTAAATTTTACATACATCTGTAATCGTGTGAACTGATACACATTTGTGTTATTTGTACACATTTTGCCTGAAAACTGTGTAATTTTAGACGAAATATGTAAGAAAATGTACACAACTGTGTAATCATTCGCAGTTAGTTACACAGTTTACCATAGCATAAAATTTAAATTACACATTTTAAGACTACGCGTTTTGCTGAATTACATATTTGAGTAGCTTTACAAGAACAATCGTGGTAAAAAAAGCAAACCAACGATTTATCCTTGTAATCTTTTTTTACTGTGTATAGACAAAGTCTTCCACACCATTGCATTCATCTTTGAATTATAGAATTTGTAGGTAGAGGGTCAATTTATTTATTTATTTATTTTTTTAATTATCAACAGCTTTTCCGTAATGAAGTCTCGGGGTTAGAATACCAAGTATAACCCTCCACGACTTCGTATTCATAAACTTAATGAAGCTAAACTAGATCGATCTCGAGATATTTCAAGACCAGATACTCAATTTGTTCCAGCCACCCTGCTCTGAGACTGTCCCGAGTTCGGGGCCTCCTTACAATCGCTTTTATAGTTCTTTTGGGGATCTTTCTTCATTGAAGTACTGAACATGACCACACCATCAAAATAATGGCCTATCAATAAAAAGAAGAAGAATCTTTTCAGCTCTTAGCTACCCACTAACGGCTACGTTCCTCACTCGATATCTAAGGGAAATACTCGTAAATATGGTAAAGATCAAGTGAGGAACGTAGCTGTTGGTGATGAGCTGAAGCAGGCTAGACTGAAGGCTTAACCCAGTTCTCGTATTGAATTAGGATTGGGTATTTACTCTTAATATCCAATCCTCAACAATAATTTCCTCAAAAATCATTCCTGAGATAAGGAATCAAAGGAGTTAAGCCAGATAGCTAAGCCCTAGGTCTCAAGGCCCATACAAGGGTCAAGGAGATACTTTGTTATGTCAAGAGATCATAACTTCGAAAATACGATCATGCTCAACGCAGGATTGAAGAAATATTTCCTAAAAAAACCAGTCTGTGAGTCATTTCTAAAGACCACAAGTCCCTATCTCACACCGTTTGCCCTCTAGGATCTAGACTCGATACTTTCTTTTAATTTTATTTTATCGAAACTTTCAAATCTCACAATTTTTCAAGCATATGGATCATTGGGATATAAAATGTTGAAATAAGAGTAAATGCTACAAAATCAATTGATTATATTTGCGCAGTGTTTTCACAATGAGTTCGAGCAATAAAATATGCTGTATGCTGCGCCAGGAGTGTGCTTGGCATCAACTTAGAAGCATTTTAGATTATTATGGCTGAAGTTGAGAAAATATCGTGATTACTGTCGTAAAATCTGACCATTTGCATATTTCCATTTGTTGAGTGTCCAACCACCTCCGTATTATATCCACTTCACCAATCCTTCGGGATGATTCCACAAAATATCGTCAAATGTCTCTTCATTCTATCTATGTTGAATGTAGAATTTAATCCCACTATTTTATTGACTTCACTCTTAACATTTGAGAGACAATAAACTCAATAGACTATTGCTATAGACATGAAACTTCAACACTTTTCCCTTCTTTTTCGCTTTCTTGCAGAGTCATTCAATTGCGAGAGTGAAGGATTCCACCCAGATCCAGATGACTGTGCTGTCTTCCATCGCTGTGTTGATGATGGCAATGGGGGTTATACGAAATATACATTTAAATGTGGACCTGGATCTGTTTTCTCTTCCACCCATAACGTTTGTGTTCATCCAAGTGAGTCTGATAATGAACGATGTGGCCTAGCTTCAAACTCTGTTGAGCCAGAATCGGAAAATCAACAACAGCAGCAACCAGCACCTTCATCAACTACAACACAAGCATCAACGGCTCCATCGACCACAAAATCAACCACAACTACAACTACTACCACTACTCCTAAGCCCAGTCCGACGTCAGATCCTGAGCCAGAACCAGAGCCAGAACCAGATGCCGAACCTGCACCCAGCACTGAGGATAAGGAAGGGCTCTGTCAGGGTGAAGGATTTGTAGCACATCCTACAGATTGCCGAAAGTTCTACCGGTGTGTATCAAATGAAAATGGTGGATACAATCGATACGAATTTGAGTGCGGTGAAGGAACAGCCTGGGATGATAGTATTCAAGGATGCAACCATGAGCACCTGGTTGAAAGATGTGGAGGTAAAGCCACCACAGCTGTAATGGGCGATGACCACGAGTCAGCTGAGAGTTCATCTCAATCTTCAAGCAGCCAATCATCATCTACTGAGATGTCTTCATCGTCATCTTCATCATCCTTTCAGAATAGCACTAGCAGTTCTAGTAGTAGCACTAGCAGTAGTTCATCTAGTAGTTCATCGAGTAGTTCAAGCAGTAGTTCATCTAGTAGCAGTAGCTCCTCCTCCTCATCATCCTCATCGTCATCATCATCAACCAGCGAACAGTCTAGTTCCAATTCAACTTCATCATCTTCATCAACCTCAGGATCTGAGAGCAGTAGTACAAGTTCTGGATCAGAACAGACAAGTAGTACATCAAGCTCAGGTTCCGAAAATAGCTCACAGACCGAGAACACAGAAAGCAGTAGTTCCTCTTCTACTGGTTCAGAATCTAGCTCATCGAGTTCAACCACTGATCAAAGCACTAGCGAATCATCTTCAAGTGCTGGGTCTCAAAATCAAACCAGTAGTGAAACATCAAATACAAGTTCATCATCCAGTGAAGAGAACAACAATCAAACATCTGGCAGTGAAAGTAGTTCTTCAACAGATAACACTCAGACTAGCAGTTCTTCAACATCTGGCTCTGAGAGTAGTTCTTCGTCTACTACTTCTGGTTCCGAAAGTAGTTCTTCTGGTTCCGAAAGCAGTTCTTCTTCCACTACATCTGGTTCCGAGAGTAGTTCTTCTTCTACTAGTTCTGGCTCTGAGAGTAGTGCTTCGTCATCTGGTGCAGAATCTTCAAGTACTTCTTCAACGGACAGTGGACAAGGCAGTGAGTCTGGTTCAGAATCAGGATCTGAAACTTCAAGTGCAGGATCTGGGGGACAATGTGAAAGAGATGGATTCATGGGTGATCCTGAGGATTGTCGTAAGTTCTATCGCTGCGTAGACGATGGTAACGGTGGTTTCGTCAGACATGAATTTACTTGCGCTGAGGGAACTGTCTGGGATAGTCAGCAGAACACTTGTAACCATGCTTGGGCTGTTAAAGATCCAAAATGTGGAACCGGAAGCAACACAGGTTCAGAATCAGGAGGAGAATCATCAACAGCAAGTCCATCATCATCTAGTTCTGCTCCATCATCAGAATCTCCATCATCTCAACCCACTCAGTCTACAACAACTGCTCCCGCTTCAACATCTTCACAGGCGCCTTCATCAACAACATCTGCTCCTTCATCGTCTTCACAAGCACCATCATCAACAACTCCACAATCTACCACAGGTACCTCAAGTTCCTCCCAAGCTCCTCAATCTACAACTCAGCAACCGTCAGGATCAAGTTCAACATCTCAACCACCATCAAGTGACGGACAATGCCGTGAAGAGGGATTCATTCCACACGAGAGTGATTGTAAGAAATTCTATCGGTGCGTCGATGATGGAAATGGAGGATTCACACGGTATGAATTCAATTGTGGAGAAGGAACAGTCTGGGATACTGCGACAACTAGTTGTAACTACCCATCAGAGAGTGCTGCACCATGCGGAACAGGATCATCCTCTAGCGGATCTTCCCCACCACCCAGTGGATCATCAACTGAATCTACAACAAAGGCCCCTCAAGCAACTCAACAACCTACTGAAACTCAATCGCCCAGTTCAACACAGTCTTCGACAACGACAACAACAACCACAACCACAACCACGACTACGACAACGACAACAGCTCCTCCCAGTAGCTCTTCATCAAGTTCATCTTCTGCAACAGAATCAACCACTACTACGGCTCCTCCTTGCAAAAACGAAACAAGCACAACCCCCAGTTCTCAACCAGCAGGTACTGAATGCCAAGGTGAAGGTTTCATGGCAGACCCAGAAGATTGCCACAAATTCTACAGATGTGTAAGCGATGGTCAGGGTGGTTACACAAGGCATGACTTCACATGTGGTCAAGGAACTGCCTGGGATGAAGCAGCACAAACTTGTAATTATGAAAGTTCGGTGGAAAGATGCAATGGTGGGTCATCAAGTGCTCCACCGTCTTCATCATCCGCTCCACCTTCAAGTTCAACAATGTCCAGTAGCTCCTCGGCGCCATCAGAAAGCACGACATCTGCTCCCCCGAGCTCAACAACTACGCAATCATCATCGACTACTTCTCCAGCATCATCAAGTGCTCCACCTCAGTCTTCTACAACTAGTTCTACAACAACGAGTTCTTCGACAACAAGCGCTCCCCCATCTTCGTCATCCCAAGCACCTAATCAAGGAAGTACAACATCATCTCCGTCTAGTGGAACGTGCGAAAGCGAAGGATTTTTCGGAGATCCCGAGGATTGTCATAAATTCTACAGATGTGTAGATGATGGAAATGGAGGATACACTAAGTATGATTTTACGTGCGGAGAGGGAACGGCTTGGGATGCTGATGCTCAAACTTGTAATCATGAACGTGATGTTGCAACATGCCAAAATCAAGGAGGATCATCATCTCCCCCTTCAAGTACAACATCCGCTCCATCGAGCTCTTCTTCAGCACCATCAGAAAGTACCACTAGCAGTAGTACAACTTCTGCTCCAAGTTCATCTAGTAGTACGACAACATCATCATCAACAACTACGACCGCTAGCACAACTACGACAGGTTCCTCGTCAAGCTCTGAAGCACCAACATCATCATCAACAGAATCTTCAACAACCGCTTCTTCATCAACCACTTCTTCCTCTGAACCACCATGCGGCAACACAACAAGTGAAATAAAGTGCGAAGAAGCAGGATTCTTCCCACATCCCGATGATTGTAGAAAGTTTTATCGATGCGTAGACTGGGAAAATAATGGAGAAAAATTCTCACTATATCATTTTGAATGTGGGGAGGGTACTATTTGGGATCCAGCCCTAGAAACATGTAATTATCCAGAAAGTGTTCAACCACCACGGAATTGCAAAACAACAAGTGACAGCCAGTCTGGAGGAGAATCTACAACATCTTCATCCACAACGACTTCATCTACAACAACTGCATCTACGACAACTTCCTCCTCAACAACTTCTACAACAACTTCATCTACCACAACATCATCTACAACAACTACAACGACACCCGCTGAGACTACGACAACTGGAACTGAATCTACAACAGAGCAAACAACTGAATCTACAACAGAGCAAACAACTGAATCTACAACAGAACAAACTACGGAGTCCACTACTCCTGCGACAACGGAAGAGTCCACTACAGAAGGAACAGAGAGCACAACTAGTTCAGAAACCAGCACGACACCACCAGAGTCTACGACAACTGAGCAAACAACGATGGAATCCACGGAATCAACAACCACAGGACAAGAATCAACTACAACTGGTCAGGAAACAACTACAACGGGCCAAGAGTCAACCACAACTGGTCAGGAGTCTACCACAACAGATCAGCCGACTACAACAACGGATGAATCAACAACTGAGAGTACAGAATCTACAACACCAGCAGAATCAACAACTGAAAGTACTGAACCCTCAACCACAGCTGAAACCACAACTGAAACGACAACTGCCACGGAATCTACAACGGAAACCACAGATTCAACGACTGAAGCAGCAACAGAATCAACGACGTCTCCACAGGAAACGTCGACAGATTCAAGTACAACAGATGAGAGTACTACTGAATCGACAATGGAACCAACAACTGAGTCAACAACTGAAGGAACAACAGAAACTACAACAGACGCTTCCACAACAGAAGAGACTACAACAGATGCATCTACTACAGAAGCAAGTACCACAGAAACAACAGAAGAACCAACATCAGAGCCAACAGAGTCTACAGAAGGAACAACTGAGGGTACTACGGAAGGAACTACGGAGCAGCCAGCGCAAAATTCATCGTGCCCACCGTTGGAGAGTGGGCAGGCTTACTTTGTATGCCCCACAGGATTCAGAAGACATCCTCAGAATTGTAGTCAATTCTACCAGTGTACTCAGCAACAAGACAGTGAAGACTATAATATTGTTGTATTGAGCTGTCCTGAAGGAACAGTGTACGATGAAGAGGAGACTCAGTGCTTGCCGCCTGATCAGACAGAACCATGCCAGTCCTCGGGAAGACGATCTCTACGCGGACTTGTTGAAAAACGATCAACGGTAATTTGGTTGTAGTGGCTTACAAATTCAATTGATTGATTTATATATGTTTTTCTTGCAGATCCAAGTTCGTAGACCTAAACGTCTCTGTCCCAGAGAAGGTTACTTCCCCTTCGAAGACGGCGCTTGTAGTACAATGTTTGTCAAGTGCGGACGATCACTCGAAGAGGATAAACTCGAAGGAACGCTGTATAGGTGTCCTAAGGGTTACGCCTACTGGCATGTTAGCAGACGATGCGAGAAACCCGTGAGGATTCCAATGTGCCGAATCAATACGTACGACGACCGCAACCGAATCCCCATCGAGTGGATCAATCTCGGCCGGGGACGAAGCCTGCGAATATAGATTTAGAAATATTTCCTAGCGAGATAGGCCTTTAGGTAGTTTCGTCAAATTTTCAGTCAGGATTTAGTGGCTAGAAAGAGCCATGCGAATTAATTGTTAAGTATCAACCACTTTGAACTGATTTATTTTAATATTATTTCTCAATTGATGTGCTTTGCATCGAGAAAACAAAGAAGAGGTCTGGTTCCGTTTTTGACATTTACAGGCGTGCTAGGCTGTCTTGAACTCAGAACTTTGACCTTTTCTGGGACAACTTCCGGTGGTGGGGTATTTATAATGTGTAATTATGTACTAATCGACTTTCATGAGTCTATTCCGTTCAACATCATCCGTCTATTTCACGCGCACATTTCTTTAAGTGAAAGTCGTGGTGCAATTTTAAGGTACTCACTAGGTTAGGTTATATCAACGAAAGTCGCCATATGAGAAATTAATTAATAAATTGACATTGTAAATAGTGTGAATGTGCATTTATAGAAAAAAAGAATGCAAATAAATGTCTATTTTAAAGAAGTTTTTCATTTTGTTTCCTTGTTCTTTGAAAGTCTCCAGTTTTTAACTTTAATGGGTATTAATTTAATATTAAATATTAAATTAATATTTAATGGTTATTTTTCTATGTTTTTAATTTCGTTTGTTTCGAAATGGATGAGTCGTAAGTATTTTTAAAAATTTCTTGTTTAAAATAAGTTTTAAACAAAATAATATGGAAAATTACAGCCTTTATCAAATGCTTATATATTTTCACGAATTTTTTGTGTGCTAACCAAGAAGCAAAATATTTGCCTTATAGAACCAAGTGTTAGACAAATCTTTTAGCGCACTTGTAAAAGAATTAAAGTGAGAATTTTCTGTTGAAATTCCTATAGAAGCTCTT